>NW_027597462.1:0-79569 GCF_964194155.1 Cetorhinus maximus | reverse complement strand
CCCAACACCGCCCACACCCGCCCTCCGCCCCCAACCCGCGCCATTCCAAAGTGTGGAGACATTCTGGTGAATCCCCTCTCTTCCCTGTTCAAAGCCTTGACACCGTTATTAGAGTGTGGTGTCAGGAATCGATACATGACTTGAGATGAGGCCTCGTCCCAAGTTACTAAAAATTATTTCGAGATGTGGGAATCATTGGCCGGCCCAGAATATATTGCCCACCCCTAGTTATATTGAGAAGGTGATGGTGAGCCGCCTTCTCGAACAGCTGCAGTTCAGGTGGAGTAGTTACACCGAAAGCGCTATTAGGGTGGGAGCTCCAGGATTTTGACCCAGCGACAGTGAAGGAACAGCAATACAATTCCAAGTCAGGATAGTGAGTGAACTGGAGTTAAACGTCCAGGTGGTGGAGTTCCAATGTGTCTGCTGCCCTTGACCTCCTCGGTGTTAGAGTCTGTGTGTTTGGAATGTGCTGCCTAAGGAGGCTTGCTGTGTTTCTGCAGTGCATCTTGTAGATGGTATACACTGCTGCTACTATGCGTCGGTGGTGGAAGGAGTTAACGTTTAAAGTGTTGGATGAGGTGTCAATCAAGCGGGGCTGCTTTGTCCCGGATGGTCTTGAGTTTATCGAGTTGTTGCAGCTGCACTAATCCAGGTAAATGGAGATTATTCCATCACACTCCTGACTTGTGCTTTGTAGATGTGGACAGATGCCTTGTGGACAGGCTTTGCGGAGTTAGATGGGGAGTTATTCCCTTAGTTTATAGTGGAGGATTGAACGATGGTAATGCCACTGGGTGTCACGGAGAGAAGGTTAGATTCTCTCTTGTTTCTGATGGGAATTGCCTGGCGATTGTGTGGTGCGAATGTTACTGTCCACTAATGGGAAGTCTGTGGCATAGTGCTAATGTCAGTAAACGAGTGACCCAGTGAGTCAGGCTCATGTCCTGGGGACGCAGGCTCAAGTCCAAACAGTACAGCTGTTAAATTAAATGCACTGAGTAAATCTGGAATATAAAGCTAGTCTCAGTAACTGGGCAACAGCGAACCCATCGAGCATTGTCGGAACAACTGTTGTGTTTATCTTTTGGGAAGGAAATCTGCTGTCCTTCCCTGGACTGCCCGACATGTGACTCCAGACCCACAGCAATGTTCTCGAGTCTGAAATGTCAGAACAATCTGCCCAGTTCTATCAAACCGATATCTAAAAAAGGAAAATTAATTTGCTTTTGTTCTCTCTGTCCCCATTGATCTCACTGATGATCCCTGTCTCTCTCCACTTGCTCTGTCTACACACACACTTTCCTCTCTTTTTCTATTTTAATCAGGAAGTTTCCCTGAACATTACCTTTTAAATCGGTACCATCCTTCCTGAATATGGTTATCACACTTCGCCTGGCCGGAACTCACAGTCCATTTACAATCGATGCTTCTCCAGGCCTGGTCCAGGACGGTGTGATTTACACACGGGTCAGTGAGTCCCGAGTCTGCGACTGAGAGACAAGAGATGTTTCACGTTAATATAAAATATAGCTGAAATTACACAGCGAATTTATTGGAACCCACCAAAGCCGCAGTTTCTCTGCCCCCCACCTACACACACCCCCACCCCCACTCACACCTCTTGAAAATGTCGCAAATTAAATCTGGAATCTTTCCTCCTTCTCTGAACCAGGTTCCCATCTGTCTCCCAGCTCAACCTCCCCCTCTAACTCAATGCTCACAGAGAGTGTTCCCTATCCTCGATTTAACATTCACGCACAACTAACAGAAAACAACAACAACATCAACATCACCTCAAACTATCAGGAAAGCTGGAGTTAGTGAGCGGGGCCGAGGGAAGACAGAACGGGGCCGGGGAGATTGAGAGCAGGGCCCAGAGTAGGGAGCTGTGCTGGGGGGTTAGAAAGCGGCGCTGGGGGGAGAGAGAGCGGGGCCGGGGGGATAGAGAGCGGGGCCGGGGAGATAGAAAGCGGGACCGGGGGGATAGAGAGCGGGGCCGGGGGGGTAGAGAGCGGGGCCGGGGGGATAGAGAGCGGGGCCGGGGGGAGAGAGTGCGGGGCCGGGGGATAGAGAGCGGGGCCGGGGGGATACAGTGCAGGGCCGATCGGATAGAGTGCGGGGCCGGGGGGATAGAGTGCGGGGCCGGGGGGAGAGAGAGCGGGGCCGGGGGGAGAGAGAGCGGGGCGGGGGGAGAGAGAGCGGGGCCGGGGGGATAGAGAGCGGGGACGGGGGGAGAGAGAGCGGTGCCGGGGGGATAGAGAGCGGGGCCGGGGAGAAAGAGATCTGGTCTGGGGGGATAGTGAGTGGGGCCGTGGGGAGAGTGACTGGGGCCTGGGGTTGAGAAAGCCAACCTGGGATTTTGAGAGAGTGGGGCCGGGGGGACAGAGACCGGGACCTTGGAGAGAGAGAGGGATCGCGGCTTGGGGGGAGTGTGAGCGGGGCCTGGTGGAGGGTGAGCGGGACCGCGGGAAGAGAGAGCAGTGCCAGGGGGATGAGAGAGCGTGTGCGGGGGAGAGAGAGAGCGGGGTTGGAGAGAGAGAGAGTGGAACAGTGGGGAAAGAAAAAGGGAGAGTTGGGAATGAGAGTGGAACTGGGGGATTAGAGCGCGTCGCCAGAGTGAGAAAGAGAATGGAACCAGTAGGCGAGAGGGTGCCACAGTTGGGACAGAATCCCGGACTGGTGGGTGAGAGGGCGGTACAGGATGGAGAGAAAGTGGGTCTCGGGTGTCAGAATGTGGTACCGGGGGGGGCAGAGAGCTGGGCCGGGGGGCGAGAGAGTGGGTACGGGGGGAGAGAGACAGCAGGACTGGAGGGTTAGAGACCGGGGCTGAGAAGAGGGAGAGAGAGGGTAGGAGGTAGATACCGTGGCCCGGTGGAAAGTGAGCGAGGCCAGGGGGAAGAATGAGTGTTACTGGGTGGTAGAGAAGAAGGCTCAGGGGGTGAGAGTGTGGAGCCGGGAGGAGAGATATTGGGGCAGTGGGGTGAGAGAGCAGGGCCGATGGGAGAGAAAGCGGGGAAGGGGGGGATAGAGAGCAGGGCAATGTCTATAGAGATCAGGGCCAGTGGATGAGAGCGGGGCCGCGGGAAATAGAGAGCAGGGCCGGTGAGAGGGAGATCTCTGGGGCGACAGTGAGTGGGGCTAGGTTGAGGGAGATTAGTGGCAGAATGAGTGGAGCCATGGGAAAGAGGGTAGGGCCAAGGTGATGAAATAGGGGAGCCGTGGGATTAGAGGGTGGTGCCTGGGGTAGGGAGGGTTGTCCGAAGGGATAGTGCGTAACCAGTGGGAGAGAGATCAGGACTGGGGGTGAGAGGGTGTGAAAGTAGGGAGAGAGAGTAGGACTGGGGGGAGAGAGAGTGTTTCTTGTGGTTTACGGCACATGGCAGGGGGGAGAGAGAGTGTGAAAGTAGGGAGAGAGAGTAGGACTGGGGGGAGTGAGAGTGCGGCCTGTGGTTTACAGCGCACGGCAGGGTGGAGAGAGAGTGTGAAAGTAGGGAGAGAGAGTAGAACTGGGGGGAGAGAGAGAGTTTCCTGTGGTTTACGGCACATGGCAGGGGGGAGAGAGAGTGTGAAAGTAGGAGAGAGAGTAGGACTGGGGGGAGAGAGCGTTAAAAGTAGGGAGAGGGAGTAGGACTGGGGGCAGAGAAAGAGTGGCCTGTGGTTAACGGCGCATGGCAGGGGGGGAAGAGAGTAGTGCCGGGTGGAGAGAGAGTGCGGCTGTTGTGGTAGATAGCAGGGCCGGGGGGAAAGAGATATGGACCGGGGATTTAGCTAGCGGGGCCATGGCTTTTGGAGTAAAGAGCTTGGCCAGCGGGAGAGAGCGTGGTAACTGCGGGACAGAGCGAGAGAGAGAGTTGGACCGGGGGCTTAGACAGTGTGGGTCCGGTGAGTAGACAGCGGGTGTGGGTGGAGAGTTATTGTGGCTGGGCCTTTAGAGAGCGGGGCCGACGGTATTAGAGAGAGGGTCCGTGATGGGTGGGGGGGGGAGCGGGTTAGTGATCTAGTCCTGAGGCAGTAAAGAGCTGGTCTCTTGGTGCAGAGAGCACGTCCGGCGGTGAGAACGAGTGGGGCCAGGGCTACAGAACGCAGCTGGGGAGTGAGTGCCTGGCTGTTAGGAAAGAAGGTGTCCAGATATAGAGAATGGGTCTAGTCGGAGAGAGCAGATCCAGCGAAGGTAGTGCGAGGTGGGGAAAGAGAGCGGAAGAGTGCAGGGCGCTGAGAGGGGGAAGGTCTGTGTGTGTTTCTTACAGAGAGAGCTGGAGAGTGTGATAAGGGTAAGAGTGTGAGTGTCTGTGACATAGAAAGGGGGAGGGTGTAAATTTGAGCGACAGAGAGAGGGGGAGAGTGTCATTGTGCGAGGGGGAGAATGTGAGTGTGTGTGACAGAGAGAGGGAGAGAGTGTTAGTATGTGTGAAAGAGAGGGGGAGAGTGTGAGTGTCAGTGAGAGAGGGAGAGAGCATGCCTGCATGAGAGAGAAAAGTGGAGAGTGTAGTGTGTATGACAGAGAGAGGGGGAGAGTGTGAGTATGTGTGAAAGAGAGAGGCGGAGAGTGTGAATGCGCGGGGTAGGAATAATGGGGGAGTTTGAGTGTGTGAGAGAGATAAGGGGAGAGTGTCAGTGTGTGTCAGAGAGAGGGGGAGAGTTTGAGTATATATGACAGATTGGGAGGGGGGTGCAGGGCCTGAGTATGTGACAGAGAGAGGGAGAGAGTGTGAGTGTGTGAGACAGAGAGGGGAGTGATGAGTTTGTGTGACAGAGAAAAAGGGAGACAGTGAGTATGTCAGAGAGAGATTGGAAGATGAATGTGAGAGTGATAGAGGGGGAGAGTTTGTGCATGCGTAAAAGAGGGAGGGAAGATTGTGATTGTTTGTGACAGAGCTGGGGAGAGAGTGTGTGTGAGAGATAGTTGGGCAGAGTGATTTTCTGTGACAGAGAGAGGGTGTGAATGTGTGACAGAGAGAGGGAGAGAATGAGTGTGAGAGGCAGAGAGAGAATGTGAGTGTGTAAGAGAGAGAGGGAGAGTGTGAGTGTGTATGACGAGAAAGCGATAGTGTGTGCATGTGTGGGTGACAGAGAGAGGAATTGAGTGTGTGTGTGTGTGTGACAGAGTGAAGGAGAGAGTTTGAGTGTGTGTGACTCGGAGAGATAGAGTGTGAATGTGTGTGACAGAGTGATATGGCGAGTGTGTGATTGTGCTTGACAGAGAAAGAGCGAAAATGTGAGTTTGTGTGACAGAGAGAGGAAAATAGTATGTGTGTTTGACAGTGAGGGCAAGAATGTGAGAGTGCGTAACAGACAGGTGAGGAGAGTTTGAGTCCGTGTGACTGAGAAAGGGGGAGGGTGTGAGTTTGTGTGACAGAGAGAGAGGGCGAGATTGTGAGTTAGTGTGAGACAGAGAGAGGTAGAGAGTGTAAGTGTTTGTGTGACAGGGAGAGATGGCGAGAGTGTGAGTGTGTGTGACGGAGAGAGGGAAAGAGTATGAGTGTGTGAGAGAAAGAGAGAGAATGTGAGAGTGCGTGACAGAGTGCTGAGGAGAGCGTGAGTGTGTGCGACAGAGAGAGGGGAGTGTGTGGTTTTGTGTGACAGAGGTAGGGGAGAGGGTGATATTGTGTGACAGAGAGAGCGAGATTGTGAGAGGGTGTGTGGCAGAGAGCGGGAAACCGTGAGTGTGCGTGACAGAGGGAGGAGGAGAGTGTGAGTTTGTGTGACAGAACGGGAGAGTGTGAGGGAAAGAGTGGGATGTGAGTGTGTGTGAAGTGGTGGGGAAGAGTTTGTGTATGTGTGAGAGATAAAGAGGGAGAGCGTGAGTGTGAGCGACTGAGATAGTTGGAGAGTGTCTGTGTGTGACAGAGAAACTGGGAGAGGGTGAGTTTGTGTGACAGGGAGTGAGGGCGAGAGTGTGAGTGTTTGTTAAAGAGAGAGGGAGAGATTGTGAGTTTGGGTGACAGTGAGAGGGGAGAGTGTGAGTGTGTGTGACAGAGAGATGAGGATAGAGTGAATTTGTGGGACAGAGAAAGGGGGAGAGTGAATTTGTGTGACACAGAGAAGATGAGATTCTGAGTTTGTGTAACAGACATAGGGAGAGAGTGTGAATGGGTGTGAAAGAGAGGGCGAGAGTGTTTTGTGACAGGGAGAAGGGGAGAGTTTGATTGTGTGCGACCGAGAGAGGGAGAGTGTGACTGTGTGTGACAGAGGAACGGGTAGCGTGTGAGTTTGAGAGACAGAGAGAGGGCGAGGGTGTGAGTGTGTGTGACAGAGAGAGGGGGAGTGTGTGTGTTTTTGCGACAGAGAAAGGGGGAGAGTGTAATTGTGTGTGACAGAGGGAGAGAGTGAGAGTGAATGTGACAGATAGAGGGAGAGATTGTGAGTGTCTATGACAGAGAGATGGGGATAATGTGAGCGAACGAGTGGGGGTGAGTGAGAATGTGTGTGACGCGGGGGGGGTGGTGAAATGTGGTAGTTTGTGTGACAGAGAAAGGGGGAGTGTGTTTGAGTGAGAGGGAGAGATGTAAAAATAAACGTGAGTCTGAGAGAGGGGTAGAATGAGATTGTGAGTGACAGAGAGAGGGAGAGAATGTGAGTTTGTGAGAGAAGGAGGGAAGAATGTGATTGTGTGAGAAAGTGAGATAGGACAATGAATGTGAGGGTGAGAGAGGTGGAGAGTGTGAGTATGTGTGATAGAGAGCCTGGGGGTTTGTGAGTATGAGAGAGGGAGAGAGAGAGAGATGGGAAAATGAATGTGTGAGAGAGGGGGAGAGTGGGAGCGTGTGTGAGGCATGGGGAGGGTGGATATTGTGCATGCGTGCGAAAGACAAAACTGGGAGTGAGTGAGTGTGTGCGACAGAGAAAGCGGGAGAAGGTTCGTGTCAGAGAGAGAGAGATGGGACAATGAATGTGAGATTGAGAGAGGGGTTGAATGTGAGTGAGTGTGAACGACAGATGGTCAAAGTGTGAGTGTGTGAGAGAGAGAGGGGGTGTGTGTTATTATGTGTGACTAAAAGAGGGAACAAGTCTTTGCCTATATGTGACAGAGAGAGTGGGAGAGTGTGATCTTGTGTGAAAGAGAGTGGGGGAGAGACTGTGTGCCTGTGACAGGCAGAGGAGAGAGTAACTGTTCGAGTGTCAGAGAGAGGGGGAGAATGTGTGTGTCACAGAGGGAGAGGGAGAGAGTGAGTGTGTGTGACAGGTAAAGGGGAGATTGTAAGTGTGAGCGTATGAGAGTGTGGGAGAGTGGGAGTATGTGAGAGAGAGAGAGGATGTGAGTGTGTGTGAAAGAATGAGCGAGAGTGTGTGTGAGAGAGTGTGGAGGAGAGTGTGGGTATGTGTGACAGAGAGCTGGTGAGAGTATGAGTGTGTGTGACATAGAGAGAGACAGAGTGTGAGTGTGTGAGAGAGGGAGCTGGAGATTGTTAGGGTGAGCGTCAGAGAGAGGGGGTGTGTCTGTGTATGAGAGAGGGAGAGATGGGGCAATGGATGTGAGGGAGAGAGTGTGATTATGTCTAAATGTGAGAGGGCGAGAGTGAGTTTGTGTGGCAGAGTGAGGGAGAGAGTTTGAGCGTGTGAGAGAGGTAGGGAGAGAGCCTGTGTGTGTGATACAGCGAGAGGGAGAGAGAGTGAATGTGTGTGTGTGAGAGTGAGAGAGAGTGATTGTTTGAGAGAGAGGGAGAGGGATGAGTATGAATGTGTGTCACAGAGAGAGGGGGAGTGTGTGTGTTTGAGAGAGACAGAGGTGGGTTAGTGTGTGTGTTTGACAGAGAGAGGGTGAGTTTGTGTGTGCGTGTGACAGAGAGGGGGAGAGGGTGAATGTGGGTGACAGAGGGAGGGAGGGTGAGTTTTTTTGAAGGAAAGAGGGCGAGAGTGTGATTACGTTTCTCGGGGGTGGGGTAGTGTGTGTGACAGATAGAGGAGGAGAGTGTGAGTGTTTGTGACAGAGAGAACGGGAGAGTGTGAACGTGTCCTTGGGGGTGGGTTATTGTGTGTGTGTGTGACAGAGAGTGGGGAGAATTTGCATCTGAAGGTTGTGAAGGCATTTGAGAGGGCACGGAAAAGGTCGACGAGATTTGTTCCAGGGATGTGGAACTTCAGTTCCGTGGATAGATTGGAGCAGTTGGGACTGTTTAACTTGGGGTGAGAAGGTTGAGAGGAAATATGATTGAGGTGATCAAAATCTTGATGGGTCAATATCGTGAGGGATCTAGACCGAGTCAATCGGGAGAAACTATTCCCACTGGGGGAAGAAGTGAGGATGAGAGAGAGACAGATATAAGGGGATTGGGAAAAGAAGAGATGGAGACACGAGGAGAAAATTTCTCCGGCAGCGCGTGGTGAGGGTCAGGAATACGCTGCCTGAGGATGTAGTGGAGGGAGGTTCAATCGAGGCGATCGATAGATAATCAGACTGTTATCTGAAAAGGAAGAATGTGCGGGGATACAGGGAGAGGGGATGAGGGGTTGAGTGGCACTAGTTCAACTGCTCCTTGGGAGAGCCAGTGCTGACACAATGGGCCGAATGGCCTCCTCCTCCACTGCACCAATTGTGTGATTCAGGAGGACATGAAGGATAGAAAACGCTTGGGTAGAACAAACGTCATTAATGAGCAAATGAAATGAATAAAACGTTGAATAATGTCGGATTTACAGCAGAGAAACAGACCATTCAGCTCATTTGCTCTATAGTTGTTTATGCTACAAACGAGCATAATCCCAGCCCCTCTTCAACTTAACCCATTGACATAACTTCCTATTCTTTTCACCTTCGTATGTCTATCCAGCTTTCCCTCAAGCCCAATTCTGTTTCCCGCCCCATCCATTTCCAGGTATCAATTTCCACATTCTCACCATTATCCGGGGAAATAAATCCCTCCTGAATTCCCACTTGGATTTACCGGCGAGTATCTGAGATTTCTGAGCCCGAATTGTTGTCCATCCCGCCTGTGAGGACACCTTCTCTACTTCTAACTCATCAGGAACTGTCACTATATTAAATATCGCTATCGGGTTGCCCCTCAGTCTTCAACCTTAAGAACAGAAAGAGGCTCCTGTCAGCCCTGCATTTCCAGGTACATTAAAATCTCTCCGTTCAGGTATCTTCCTTGTGAATTATTTTTTCAGCACCTTAATCAGGGCATTCAGAGATTTTATTGTTGGTAATTTGAAGATCAGACTGTGCAGGATAAATATGTAACAGCGATGCGACATTGTGTAAATTTTAATTCAGATTTGTGATTGTGAGCATGAGAAATTGGGACGGGAGAATTTTAAAATTCACTTCATATTTGAAACTTTCCAATCAGTTTTGAGAATCCAGGAAGAGGAGGTGTCCATTCAGCCCCTCGAGTTTATTCCAGCAGTCAGTGAGACTATGGCTGATCTGTGAAATACCTCAGTCCGTCAGCCTTTGCCCCCTGTCCTTTCAGATCATTGATAATTAAAATATAACAATCCCAGTTTTCGAAGTTAATCATCCATTGCTTTTTACAGAAGAAGAATTCATACTTCCACTAATGTTATATGTAGAAGTGTTTGCTAATTTCACTCAAGAAATTCTGAATCTAATTTTTAGTTCACGCCCCCTCATCCTCCACATCCAAAGTCACAGAAAGAGATTATATCCCCCTTCCCCTGAATAGCTGGAACATTTTGATCAAATCATCCCCCCTTCTAAAATGGGATTACAACCTCAGTTTGTTTAAAATCTCCTCATAATTTAACTCTTGGAATCCAGGTTTAGTTCTAGTAAATCTACACGTCACTCCCTCCGAGGACAATCTATCCTTGCTGAGGTGTGGTGCACAGGACTGCTCACAATTACTCCTTGTGTGGCCTGACCAGGGCTTTATCAATCTGACACAGGAAGTCTACAAACGTGCCCATTATTACCGATATAAAGGTCAGCATCCCATTAGGCTTTTAGATTATTTTGTGAACCTGTTAACGACAGGCCATAATCTGTGTAAATGATCCCCAAGTCCCTGTGGACCTCCAGCACTTCTGGATGTTCAGCAAATAAAAAGATCACTGGCTTATCCTTTTTTTGGGCCCAGAATGTATGAGCTCACATTAGGTAACATTCAAGCCATTTGACAAAATGATGTCATTCTGTGAGTCGAACAATAACTTGCAACTTTACGTAACATGTATATTGCTAACGATGTATTGTGCCTCAGTGCAACCGCCCTCGTCAAAACCATAAATGAACTCTCTCTCCATAACTAGTTCAAACATGCACGGTGGAGCTGGATAAAAATGTACATAACTTACTCAGGAAATCGAAGATCAGCAGCAGGGTCCACATCTGAATGGGTGATATTCTGGGAAGTTAAAGGCAGAATTAGCATTAGGAAGAGTGAATGGAATAGGGAAAGGGAGGGAAAAGTAATTAGGGAGTGGGAGAGTGGATTAGTGATTATATCGATTTATAGTAGGTGAACTCTATCTCTCCCTCTCACTGGAAAACCAACATTTAGTGCAAGCCCTACCTCCCTCTCTCACTGGAACACCAACAGGTAGTGCATGTTCTACCTCCCTCTCTCACTGGAACACCAAGAGGTAGTGCATGCTCTAACTCCCTCTCTTTCTGGAACCCCAACAGGTAGCGCATGCTCTACCTGCCCCTCTCACTGGAACACCAACAGGTAGTGCATACTCTACCTCCTTCTCTCAATGAGACCTCAACAGCCAGAGGTGAAGTTCACTTGCTTACATGCCCTTAATTTAAGCCAATTCATTCATTCGAATCCTTGGCTTTTCCTTGTTCAATTCCCAAAACACCATTTTTTAAACCATTAGTATTCCTGACATTCCTGCTCTCTTCTCTAGCTCCTCCTCCAGCTGCCCTCCTGAGACACCTTGCTAATATTCGAATTCTGCTCCATTGCTGAGCCATGTCTGCGTACAGGAAAAGCAGCACACACGCCAGCAAGCCAATGCCCAACAAGTGACAAATTCCTGAACTTGTTATAAAGGTCGATTCATACGTGAACTACTTACCAGAGACCCCAAGTGAGATACTGCTGTGTAAGATTCTTTGGGGGTCAGTCAATTAGCTTCTTCTTCACTCTCAGGTACAAGCTGCTGTGAGTGGTGTCAGTCTCTGTAAAAATACATTCAACACTGCTCATTATATGGGATTCACATGTGAACATTGGCTGCGCTGGTTGGCTGATAAATTCAGCAATGATGTACATTGTGGCAGCAACCATGCAAATTAAAGTTTTATTCATAAAAGGATTGGTGAAAACAAAACAAGGAAACATCTCACCTGATATTTGGAAGTTTTCTTTTCCTGTAACCTAACCTGTCTTCAGTTGTCCATCATTAAAGGTCTAGGGGGTTTGTAATTGGCAACAGGCTTGAGCATTTTCTAGACAACATTGTGTAATGGTCCGGGTATATATTTTTATTGCTTCTTGGGTTGTGAGCATCTCTGGCTGGGCCAGCTTTTGTTGCCCATCACTTATCGACCTTGAGGAGGTGGTGCTGAGGTGCCTTCCTGAACCTTTGCATTCCATATGGTGTAGGTCAACCCACAGCGCTGTTAGGGAGGGAGTTCCAGGATGTTGTCGTAGCGACAGTCAAGGAACGGCTGACAGAGTTCCAAGTCTGTATGGTGTGTGACTTGGAGGGAGATTTGCAGGTTGTGGCGTTCCCATGAGTCTGCAGCCCTTGTCCTTCTAATTTCTTTGTTTCATCAGGTTGGAAAGTGCTGTCAAGGAGCCTTGGCAAGTTGTGTTGTGAAATCTTAATGGTCAGTGTTTTAGAGAGAGAATTTTCACTGTGAAAATCCCTATAACATTCGCAATCTGTCAGTGGCTTATTCTGGTAGAGGCTGTTTGTATACCGGCTTGTTTTTAAAGTCAAGTTCTCAAGCCGTAGGAGTGCAATTTGATGTCACACTCTCTGTATTAGTCACCCAGTAACGGACTGATTTTCGGTCTCCGTCCCAAACCTCAAATTATCCATTGGTTGCTCAACAATAATCTTCATCAAATTCCAACTTCACCAAATTTATAATCTGTATCAATGACTTAATAAGGCGATTGGGTGTTCTGTGTCCAAGCTTGGCCACAACACCAAGCTGGGTAGTAATTTGTCCTCATCTTCGCCTGTCCCTCGATTCGAAGGTGATGACTACACGGGGTCGCCTCTTCCTGCCGTGTATCTTCATGCTGGTGAACAGGCCGATTCTCGAGCGTGATGCAGAGTGATGGACACGTTGTCGCCATTTTGACCGATTGGCAGTGAGCTGCTCCCAGTCATTATTGTCAATGTGTTAATAATTCAAGTGTGAGTCCTTTTATGTTTCGTTCTTATCAACACATCTGTCTTTGTCTCCTCCTATTAGTTATTTGATAAATTGTAAATAATACTGCAAGTTGGTTGATAAATCTTTAACTGTTTGATAAGTGTCTTGCTGTTTCATTTTGCTTTTGGTCAATAAAAGTCAGTATTAATCGCCAATTCAGTGTCTGAGACTCTGCCTGATTGTTCTGTTTCTGTCAAACTAAGTCAGTTTGAATGGTTAATTCAAGTTCCTCTAATTAGCTCGTTCACTGCTAAATTAATTCCAGCCTAAGTATAAAAACAGACACCACTTTAAAATCCACAGGGTGAGTTTCATCTTCTCCTGCCCCTGTTTCTAATGTTCTTCAATGTCCGGTTCACTGAGCTAACTCCAGGTTGCAGGGTAGTTTTTCAGCTCCCCTCCACCCGCACTATGGGGCCATTGTCAACACTGAGGTTGCGTGATGGAGACAGGCTCTGTGCTCATCAGATTTGAATGCTGCACACCGTGTATCAAAAACAAGGAAAGGTCAGCCTCTAAATATTTGTGAGGTTGCTGTGTTTGACAGTAACTGTTCACAACAGAGGTGGAGATAATATCTCTCAGAAACCACGCATCCAGGAACATGTGCAAACAGGAGCAAGGGAACAGAGAGCTGTTTCAAATATGAGAACAGGAAAAGTTAATACATTCACTTCGCCTTTTTCCAGTATTCAGGGGGTCTACCACACATCTGTATTATTACAACAGTGAGCCAGTTGACACCCAGAACCTTTAAAATCCTTATGTAACAGAGACCCATCGATCTATGCCTGACATTGCCAATTGACACAGGGAGCAGCTTTCCACTGACTTGTGTGTGATTGTGTGATTCTGGACATTTACCCTGAGTAGCCCAAATCTAATTTTAAAGTTATGTACCTCGGGAGCAGACCACTCAGTGATCGAAACACTTTGCAAATAGATTATTCCTCCATGTTACACTGGCTGTCTCAGTACTGATCCTCGAACAGTGTAGCACTCCCTCAGTGCTGACCCTCAGACAGTGTGGTGCTCCATCACTCTGGCCCTCTGGCCATGTGGTGCTCCCATACTACTGTCCCTCTGACAGTGTAATGCTTGTCAGGTATTGACCCTCCAACAGAGCTCTGGATCCTCAGTATTAACCTTTCGACAGTACAGTGCTCTCACATTACTGACCCTCCGACATTCCGGCAATCTCTCAGCACTGACCTTCCGACATAGCAACACCTCCACAGTACTCTAAATCTGGAAGTGCAGCGCTCCCACAGTGCTGACCCTCCGACAGTTCGGCGCACCCTCAGCATTGAGCATGTACATGGCAGCACTCCTTCAATACTGACACTTCAACAGAGCGGCACTCCCTCAGTACTGACCCTCCGACGGTGCAGCGCTCCCCCAGTACTGTCCAGTGATGACCACAGAAATTCATTTTGAAAAGCAGTGGAGTTGTATGAACTGCATTTCTCCTCTATTTGCACATTTACCTCAATCTCCCAAAGTTATGAATTGCATTCGTTATGTATTTGTACATTGAATTGAACTCTCCCACATTGTATTTATTTAATTGCGTTAGCCCTCTATGTGCACACTGGGTTGCTCCCTCCCTCTCTATAATTTATCAATTCTCTTCCTATTCAATGTGCAAACTGGGTTGCTCTCTCTCTCTCCCTCTGTAGTTATTTAATTGCATCTGTCCTTTATTTGCACATTGGATTGCTCTCTCTTTTATTTGTTAATTATATTCTTCTTCTAATTATGCCCTGGCATGCTTTGTCACTCTTCCTAACTGATCAATTACATTCGTCCTCTGATAACATTTTTGCTCCCAATCTCTCTCCTTTTCATTTATTAACTGAATTCCTCCTACATTTGCACACTCGGATGCACTCACTCTGTCCCTCATATATAAATTACATTCCCCCTTTATTTTCACAATGGCTTGCTCCTTCTCTCTCTAATATATAAATTGTATTCATCTTCTATTAACACACTGGTTTGCTCTCTCTCTCAAATTTATCAATTATATTCCTCCTCTATTTGCAACTTGGTTTGCTCTCTCTCTAATTTATTAATTGCATTTCTCTTCTATTTGCATACTTGCTTGCTCTCTCGCTATGAAACTTATAAATTATATTTCTCTTCTCTTTGCACACTAGTTCGCTCTCTCTCTCTAATTCATAAATTAAATTGCTCCTCTCTTTGCACACTGGGTTGCTCTCCCTTTCTCTCTCTAATTTATTAATCACATTCCTCCTCCACTTGCACACTGTGTTGCTATTTCTCTATTTTTAAAATTACATTCCTCCTCTGTTTGCATCCAGGGTTGCCCCTCTCTCACTCTCTCTATCTCATTTATCAATTACAATCCTCCTCTGTTCGCACACCGTGTTGCTCTTTTTCTAATTTTATAACTTATTTTCCTCATCTATTTGTGCACTGGGTTGCTCCCACTTTAATTTATTAATTGCATTCAACCTCTATTTGCACACTGAGTTGCTCTCTCCAATTTATAAATTACATTTCTCCTCTATTTGCACACTGGGTTGCTTTCTCTCTATCTCTCTCTATCTCTCTCTCTCTCTCTCTCCCTCTCTCTCTCTCTCATTTATTAATCGCATTCCTCATCTATTTGCACAATGCATTGCCTTCTCTCTAATCCGTAAATTTGAGTCATCTTCTATTTGCACACAGGTTTTCTCTCTCTCTCTTAAATGTATACAATAAATTGCTCTGCTGTTTCCACACTGGCTTGCTCCATCTTACTTTCTAATTTATTAATCACATTCCTCCTCCATTTGCACACTGGCTTGCTCTCTCTCTCTCTCCCTCTAATTTAATTGTACTCATTTTCTATTTGCACACTGGTCTGCTCTCTCTCTCAAATTCATAAAAGTGCTTCCTCCTTTATATGCACACTGGTTTGCTCTCTCTCTGAATTTTATTAATTACATTTCTCCTCTGTTTTCACTTTGGGTTTCTCTCCCTATAATTTTAGCATTGCATTCCTGCACTATTTGCACACTGGTTTGCTCTCTCTCTCACTCTAATTCGTTAATTACATGCCACCTCCATTTGCACATTGGTGTACTTTTCCTCTCTCTCTCAAATTTATTAATTACAATCCTCCGCTTTTTATATAGTGGGTTGTTCTTTCTCTAATTTATTAATTGCATTCCACCTCTATTTGCACACTGGCTTGCTCTCTCTCTCTCTCTCTCTCTCTGATTTATTAGTTGTATTCTTCTTCTATTTGCACACAGGTTTGCTCTCTCCCTCAAAATTATAAATTAAATTCCTCCTCTGCACACTGTGTTGGCCTCTCTCTATTTTGTTAATCACAAGCCTTCTCTATTTGCACACAGTTTTGCTCTCTCTATAATTTATTAATTGCATCACTCCTCTCTTTGCACACTGGGTTGCTCTATAAATTAAATTCCTGCTCGATTGGCGCACTAGACCTCTCTGTCTCGCTCTCTCTCGCTCTCACTCTGATAATTAATCACCTCCCTCCTCTACTTCCACACTGGGTTACCCTCTAACCATTAATTACATTCATCTTCTATTTGCACGCTAGGTTGCTCTCTCCAATTTATAAAGTACATTCCACTATTTGAACACGGGGTCTTTCTCTCTCTCTCTCTCTCTCTCTCTCTCTCCCTCTCTCATTTATTAATTGCACTCCTTCTCTATTGACACAGTGGGATGCTCTCTTTGTCCCTCTCGCTCTCATTTATTAATTACATTGCTCCTCTATTGGCACTCTGGATTTATCTCTCAGTCTTTAAATTAATAATTATGTCACTCATTTTGCAAACTGGATAGCTTTCTCTCTCGAATTTATTAATTTCTTTCCTCCTCTGTTTGGACATTGGGTAGCTCCCTCTCTCCAATTTATTAATTTCTTTCCACCTATGTTTGCACACTGGGTTGATCTCTCTCTCTAATTTATTAATTGCATTCCTCCTCAATTTGCCCAGTGTTGCTATCTCTCTCTCTCACACTCTCTCTCTCTTATTTATTAATTTCTTTCCTCCTCTATTTGCACACTAGATTTCTCTTTCTCCCTCTCTAATTTATTAATTTGTTTCCACCCCTTTTTGCACACTGGGGTGCTTTCGCTCTCTCTAATATATTAATTGCACCCCTCAATTTGCACACTGGGCTGTTCTATGTAATTAAGTCATTACGTTCCTCCACTATTTGCACACTGAGTTGCTCTCTTTTTCTCTAATTTATTAATTGCTCTAATATTTGCACGTTGGGTTGCCCTCTATCTGTCACGCTCTAATTCATTAATACATTCCCCTCTATTTGCACACTGTGTTGATGTCTCTTACCCTCTCTCTAATTTATTAATGTAATCCTCCTCTATTTGCATGCTGCGTGTTCTCTCTCTAATTTATTAATTACATTCCATATCCATTGACACACTGAGTTGTTCTCTATCTCTCTCTCTCTGATTTATTAATTACATCCCTCCTGTATTTGCACTCTGGGTTTCACTCTCTCTGTAAACTATTAATTACAAACCGCCACTATTTTCACACTGGGTTGCTCTCTCTCTCTCTCTCTAATTTATTAATTACATTCCTCCTTTATTTTGAAAACGGGTTGCTCTCTCTATCTCTCTAATTCAGTTTTTACATTCCTCCGCTATTTGCACAATGGCTTAGTTCAAATCTCTCTCTGGTTTATTAATTACGTTGGTCCTTTATTTACGCATTGGGTTCTTCTCTCTCTCTTTCTCTCTCTCTCTCTCTCTCTCCCTCTATCACTGTAATATTTTTGTGACGTTCCCCCTCTCTTTCACACTGCTTTGCTCTCTGTCTCTAATTGATTAATTACATTCCTCCGCTACTTGCTCACTGGTTTGGTCCAATCCTCTCCCTCATGAATTAATTACAGTTCACAGTTCTCACTGGGTTCATCTCCCTCCCGCTCTCTCAACTTTTAGCCACATTACCCCTCTGTTCCATACTGGGTTACTCTCTCTCTTTCTCTAATAAATTAATTACTTTCCTAAAAAAATTTGCACATTGGGTTACTATCACTTTCTCTGTATTTCGCGAATCAAATGATTTAAGAATAATTTTCCACTGAAACAGGTGTCAGCGGGGAGGGGAGGCAACTCGAGGGAGCTTCATTCTCTAGCCCACCCCAACTGCACCTGCCCTGTGAGTGTTTGATGGGTCAGTGTAGAGGGAGACTTACTCTGAATCTAACCCCGTGCTGTCCCTGCCCAGGGAGTGTTTGATGGGGACATTGTAGAGGGAGACTTACTCTGAATCTAACCCCAAGCTGTCCCTGCCCAGGGAGTGTTTGATGGGGACATTGCAGAGGGAGACTTACTCTTAATCTAACCGCGTGGTGTACCTGACCTGGGAGTGTTTGATGGGGAAAATGTAGAGGGACACTTACTCTGAATCTAACCCCGTACTGTACCTGACCTGGGAGTGTTTGACGGGGACAGTGTAGAAGGGGATTTACTCTAAATCTAACCCCGTGCGGTCCCTGCCCTGGGAGTGTTTGATGGGGACAGTGAAGAGGGAGACTTACTCTGAATCTAACCCTGTGCTGTACCGTCCTGGGAGAGTTTGACTGGGACAAAATAGACAGAGCATTATTCTGTATCTAACCCCGTGCAATACCTGTCCTGGGAGTGTTTGATGGGGAAAGTGTAGAGGGAGCCTTACTCTGTATTTATCCCTGTTCTGTTCCTGTCCTGGGAGTGTATGATGGGGACAATATAGAGGGAGATTTACTTTATATCTAACCCCGTGCTGTACTTGTCCTGGGAGTGTTTGCTGTGGACAGTGTAGGGGGAGATTTACTCAGTTTCAAACCCCGTGCTGTAACTGTCCTGGGAGTGTTTGATGGATATGGTATGGAGGGAGTTGCACTCTGAATCTATCCCATCCTGGACCTGTCCTAGGAGTGTTTGATGTGGGCAGTGCAGAGGGAGCTTTACTCTATACGTAAGCCCATGCTATACCTGCACTGGGTGTGTTTCATGGGGACAGTGAAGAGGGAGAATTACAGTATATCTAACCAAGCTCTATAACTGTCTTGTTTGCGTACAGGCTTGTTTTTAAATTCAAATTCCCAAGCCCCCGGGATGCAATTTGAAGTCAGACTCCCTGCATTAGTAGCCCTGTGACGTACTGATTTTCCAACTCACACCTCACCCCACCATTGTCCACCGCCTGGTCCCCAGTAACCTTCACCAATCCCCATTCTCACCACATTTACAATCTATACCAATGACTTAATTAGGGGACGGAGTGTTCTGTGTCCAAGCTTGGTCACAACACCAAGCTGGATAGCAAACTGTCCTCGTCTTCGACTGACCCTCGATTTGAGGATACAACATCGGTGTGGCCACTTCCTGCCCTGGGTCTTCATGTGGATGAAGGGGTGTTTGTTTGTAGAGCCGCAGAGCTTCGGGAACAAGGGGCAGGACATCCCACCAGGTATTGGGAACCGGAGAGCAGGAGTTTCTTCCTTCCCTTCCTTGCCCTGCGGCCGCTCTGCCTCAGCAATAAGAGATGGCGGCTCAACGCGAGATGCAGAATGTTGGATACGTTGTCGTCATTTTGACCGATTGGTAGTGAGCTCCTCCTAGTCATTAACAACAAAGCGTTAACACTTCAAGTGTGTGTCCTGTAGGGTTTCGGTGATAAATATACTTTTCCCTTTGTCCACTCTTAGCAGTTACATGAAGTGTTATAAATAATTCTGCAAGTTGATTGATGAATCTTTCATTGTTTGATAAGTGCATTGTTGTTTGATTTTCCTTCTGTCCAATAAACGTCAGCATCATTCGCTAATACAGTGTCTGAAACTCTGCCTGATGGTTCTGTCCCTGCTGAAATAAATCAGTTTGAATGGTTAATTCTGGTTCCACTAATTAGCCTCTTCACTGTTCAATTAATTCAAGTCTAAGTTTATAAAAACAAACACCCCTTTTTATAAGTACAGGGTAAGATTATCCTTATTCTGCCCCCATGCACTTCAATGGCCGGTTCATTGAGCTAACCCCAGGGTGCAGGGTAGATTATCAACTCCCCCAAACCCATTCCATGGGGCCATTGTCAACACTGAGGTTGTGTGGTGGAGACAGGCTCTGTGCTGAGCAGATTTGAATGCCGCACGTCATGTGTCAGAAACAAGACAATGGCAGCAGGTTGAAAAGTTGTGATGTTACTGTGTTTGGCAGCAACTGCTCACAACAGAGGTAGAGATAAGATCTCTCAGAAACCACACATCCAGGAACATGCACAAACAGGAGCAAGGGAACAGAGAGATGTTTGAAATATTAGAAGAGGAGAAAGTAATACATTCCCTTAGCCTTGTTCAAGTGTTCAGGGGGCCTGCCGCACATCTGTATTATTACAACAGTGACCCAGCTTGCACTCAGAATCTTTAATAACCTTTCGCAACACAAACCCATCAATCTATATCTTGACATTCCCAATTGACACACGGAATAGCTTTTCACAGTCTCGTGTGTGATTCTGTGATTCCTGACATTAGCCCTGAATGGCCCAAATCTAATTTGAAGTATGTTTCCGTCGGGAGCAGATCACTCAATTATCTCAATAGACGGGCAACAGATTATGCCTCCCTGTTATGATCACAGATTCAGTACATTCATCCGACAGTAGGGAACTCCCTCAGTACATACCATCCAAAAGTGCTGCGGTACCTCTGGACTTACTCTCTGACAGTTCATCAGACCCAGAGTACTGATCCACCGACCGTGCGGCACTCCCTCATTACTGTCCACTGACAGTGTGGCGCTCCCTCAGTACTCACCCTCCGAAAGTGCCTTGCTTCCACATTACTGTCCCTTTGACAGTGCGGCACCCCCTCAGTACTGCTCCCCCAACAGTGAAGAACTCCCTCAGTACTGACCCTCCGACATTGCGGTGCTCATTAAGTACTGACCCTCCGAGAGTGCGGCTCTCCCTCATTAATTCCCCTCCAACAGTGCAGTACTTCCTCAGCACTGGCCCTCCGACATTGTGGCACCCCTCAGCACTGACCATCCGAAATGGCAACACCCTCTCAGTGCCGACCCTCAGATATTGCTGCGCTCCCACAGAACTGACCCTCTGGCATTACACCACCTCCTCAGCACTCTCGATCTCAGATTGCAGCGCTCCCTCAGTACTGAACAATGATGAACAGAGTAAGAGATTCTGGAAAACACATGGGGTCATATTAATTGTATTTCTCCTCTATTTGCACACTGTGTTGCGATCTCTCTTACCAATTAATAAATTGCATTTGTAATCTATTTGCACACGGCATTTTTCTCTCCTCCTCTGTAGTTTTTAAATTGCATTCAACCTGTATTTGCACACTGGGTTGCTCTCTTTGTGATTATTTAATTGCATTATCTATCTATTTTCACACTGGATTGCTCACTCCCTAATGTTTAAATTATATTCCTCCCCTATTGGCACAGGGATCTGCCTTGTCTCTCTACCTAATTTATCAATTGCATTCGTCCTCTGAGTTGAATTTAAACTAACCTGGCAGGGGGATGGGATCCTGAGAGAAGGTTCAGCACGGGGAGATGCACAACCACAATTAGAAGAGAGGACAAGTGAGTCTGGAAGATTTAGAAATAATTATGGGCCAGTTAAGGAACAAGGGAGTTTTGTCTGGTGGGAGGGTATTTACTTTAATGCAAGTAGTCTGACGAATAAGGCACATGTCTGGGGGCACAAATCAACACATGGATGTATGATGTCATAGCTGTTCACAGAGACACGGTTGAGAGAGGGGCAAGATTGGCAACTCAATATTCCTGGACATCTGGCCTTCAGGCAAGACATGGACGGAGTTAAATGAGATGGAGTTTTCGCAATATTGACGAAGGAATCAATGACAGCAGTAAGGAGGGATGGCATCTTAGATGGCTCCTCAAATGAAGCCTTATGGGTAGAACTGAAAATCAAAAAAGGAAAAATCATATTCCTGCGAGTTTACTAGATGCCCCCAAACAGCCAGAGAGAAATAGAACAGATGCTTAGGCAGATTTCAGAGAGGTGTGAAAATGATGTGGTGCTAGTAGTGGGGATTTCAACTTCCCCAACATTAACTGGTCTGGTCACGGGGTGAAAAGTTTTGAGGGAGCAGGATTTTTCAAATGCATCCTAGACTATTAAGCCAGTACGTAGAGGGTCCTACAGGAGAGAAAGCAGTCCTGGACTAAATATTAGGGAATGAATCCGGGCAAACAGCAGAGGTATCCGTGGGGAGCATTTTGAAGATAATGATCATAACTCCATTAGATTAAAGGTTGTTATTGAAAAGGAAAAGTCCAGAAATAAGAGTTCTAAATTGGGGGAAGGCCGATTTTAATAAGATAAGATATGATTTGGGCAGAGTGGACTGGGAGCAGCTAGTTTCAGGTAAATCTGTGTCGAAGCAGTGGGGCTCAGTCAACAGGGAACTACGGTGAGTACAGGGCCAACGTATTTCAGGAAAGAAAAAAAGTTGAACCAACAAATTCAGGGAACCCTGGATGTCAAGGGATATACAGGATTGGATAAAGAGATAACGGGAGGCTTATGGCGGATACCAAGGGCTCGAAGCAGCGATAGCCCTAGAGGAGTGTAGGACATGAAGAGGGGACACATAAAAAGAAAATTAGGAGAGCAGAAAGGGGGCATGAGAAAACATTAGCTGGTAAAATAAAGGAAAATACCAAGTTATTTTACAATTGCATTAAGAGTAAGATGATAACTAAGGACAGAGTAGGGCCCATTAAGGGCCATAGTGGTAATTTGTGTGTGGAGCCGGAAAAGGTAGGGAGGGTTCAAAGTCAATACTTTGTGTCGGTGATCAAAAGTGAGAGGATTGACATGGGTATGGATATCAGGCTGAAGTGCTGTGATGTAATAAATTAAATTAGTATAGAACGGGAGGAGTTTCTAAGTGTTCTGACAGGCTTAAAATTAGATAATTCTCCATGCCCGGATCGAGTGTATCCCTGGCTGTTGATTGAGGCAAGGGAGGAGATAGCAGCGGCGCAAGGTAATAATTTGCAATACTCCTCTGGCCACAGGAGAGTTACCAAATTACTGTAGGGCAGCCAATGTGGTACCGGTATTCAAGAAGGGAGGGAGGGACAAAGCAGGGAACTAGTGGACAATCAGTCTAACCTCACTGTTGAGGAAGCCATTGCAATTAATTCTGAGGTAGATAATTCATCTACACTTGCAGAGGCAGGGATTAATCAAGGAGCGTCAGCTTGGTTTTGTTAAAGACAGTTCATGTTTGAACAATTTGATTGATTTTTTCAACAATTTGACCAGATTTGTAGATTTGTGGAGGACAGTGCATTTTATGTACCCTAATTGGACTTCAGCATGGCTTTTGATAAGGTCCCGCATGGGAGACTGATATCAAAGGTAAGAGACCATGGGATCCAATACAATTTGCCAAGTTCGATCCAGAATTGGCTGAGTGGCAGGAACCTGAGAGTGATGGTCGAGGGTGTTTTTCTGACTGGATTCCTGTGTCCATTGGATTTCCGCAGGGATTGGTGTTGGGTCTCCTGCTGTTTGTGGTATGTGTAAATGTTTTACACTTCAATGTAGGAGGGTTAATCAGTATTTTCGCGGATTACACGTGAATTGGTGGGTTGGCAAACATTTGTCAGGATAGCCTTAGATTACAGTAGGATATAGAGCGGCTGGTCAGATGGACTGATCAGTGGAAAATTGAATTTAATCCAAATAAGTGTGAGATGATGTACTTGGGCAGGACAAACAAGTCCCGGGAATACACGATGAATGGTAGGACCCTTGGAAGAACTAAGGATCAGAGGGATCTCGGTGTGCATGTCCACCAAGTTAGTGAGAGAGGTAGGATAGGTGGTTAAGGAGGCATATGGGATAAACTCCTTTATTAGCCGAGACATAGAATATAAGAACAGGGAGGTCATGCTGGAACTGCATAAAATGCTGGTTAGGCCATAGCTAGAGTATTGCATGGAGTTCTGGAATCTGCATTACGGGAAGGATATGATTGCGCTCGAGAGAGTGGAGAGGAGATTTACCAGGATGTTGCCTGATCTTGAAAGTTTTAGTTATTAGGAGAGGCTGGACAGAATGGGGTTATTTTCCCTGGAGCAGAGGAGATTGGGAGTGGGTATGATTGAGATATATACAGTGCTGTGGTAGATAGTGTAGACAGGAAGGAACTTTTTTCCCTTTGGTGGAGTGGTCAACAACCAGGGGGCAGAGATTTAAGTTAAGGGCCAGGAAGTTTAGAGGCGATGTGAAGAAGAATTATTTTCACCCAGAGGGCGTTGGGAATCTGGAAATCAAAGCCTGAAAGGGTGGCAGAGACAGAAACCCTCATAACATTTAAGAAGTGTTTCGATGCACACTTGCGATGCCAGTGCTGGAAAATTTGCTTAGCATAGTAAGGTATTTGTTTGACCGGAGCGAGCTCGATGGGCTGAATGGCCCTTTTCTGTGCTGAAGACCTCGATGACTATGAATCCTCTCTTCGTGAACATGCTTGCTCTCGACCCCTCTCCCATTCATTTATGAACTGAATTCCTCCTGTGTTTGCACACTGGGTTGACCTCACTCCCTCTCATATATTAATTGCATTCCTCCTCTCTTTGCCCACTGGGTTTCTCTATCACTCTAAATTATTAGTGACACCCCACCTCTATTTTCGCCGTGAGTTGCTCTCTTTCTCTAATTTATTAATTACATTGCTCCTCTATTTGCACACTGGGTTGGTCTCTCTCTAATTTATTAATTACATTCCTTCTCTATTGGCAGACTGGGTTGTATAATCTATCTTTAAACGATTACATTCATCCTTTATTTGCAGACTGGACTCTATCTAATTGATTAATTAGTTTGCTCCTCTATTTGCACGCTGGGTTTCCCTGTATCTCCGTCTCTAATTTACTAATTATTTTCAAGTTCTATTTTTGCACTGGGTTGCTCTCTCTATATAATTTTATTGAATTGCATCCCTGCATTATTTGCACATCTGGCTTGCTCTCTCTCCATAATTCTTTAATTGCATTCTTCCTCTTTTTGCAAACTGGATTTCTCTCTCTCTCACTTCCTCTCTCTCTCTCACTCTCTAACTTATTAAAAACATTCCTTCTCTATTTGAACACTGGGTTGCTCTCTCTCTATCTATCTCTATCTCTATCTATCTCTCTATCTCTCTCTTATTAATAACAGTCCTCCTCAATGTGCACACTGGGTTGCCCTCTCTCTCTCTAATCTATTAATAACATTCCTCATCTTTATGCACACTGTGTTGCACTCTCCGTCTCTAATTTTGTAATCATAATCCTCCTCTATTTGCACACTGGTTTATCCACTCCCTAATTCTTTAGTTTCATTCCTCTTCCACTTTCACACTGGGCTGCTCTCTTTCTCTCTAATTAATTGATTGCATTCCTCCTCCATTTGGACACTGAGTCCCTCTCTGCTTCTCTTTCTCTAACTGGTTAATTACATTCCTCCTCTATTTGCTGCTCTCTCGCTCTAATTTATTAATTACACTCCTCCTCTATTTGCACGCTGGGTTGCTCTCTCTCTCTCTGTCTCTCTCTCTGTCTGTCTCTCTCTGTCTGTCTTTCTCTCTCTCTCTCTCTCGCTCTCTCTCTCTCTCTCCCTCTCTCCCTCTCTCCCTCTCTATAACTTATCAATTGCATCCCTCCTCTATTGGTACACTGAGCTCCTCTCTGCTTCTCATTCTCTAACTGGTTATTACATTCCTCCTGTATTTGCTGCTCTCTCTCTAATTTATTAATTACTTTCCTCCTCTATTGGCACTCTGGATTGCATTCTCTCTGTCTCTCTTTAATGTGTTCATTAAATTCCTCGATTTTCACACTGAGTTTCTCTCTCTCTCTCATATATTTATATTCCTCGTTGATATGCAAACTGTCTTTCTCTCTCTGCAATTTATTAATTATGTGATCAAAAACCAAATGCCACTTAAGCATGCCCTTGGCTGTTAAATATAATATTGATTTAAAAAAGTTTAACGTACTTACATTTGTATTTAGAATATGAAATAACATCTAAACAATCACATTCAGTTCATCTAAATTACCTTTGCACCATTATAGGCCACGAATCTTCAATAAATAATGAATCACTTTCACTGAATTATTCAACGTTAATCAGCAAACACTGAACCTGTGTGAATCTGTTATAATCAGTAAACAGTGGTGATCGGAATGGGATGATGAGAAGACGAGTGCCGGGGAGACCACGGCCTCACTGGACGAAACCGAGAGAACCGTAAAAACACCAGTGAAAGGACGTGAGGCCAGGGAGGGGCAGCGGGGAGAGCTGGCAACTCGAGGGAGCTTCAATCGGAATCTAATCCCGTGTTCTACCTGTCCTGGGAGTGTTTGATGGGGACAGTGTAGAGGGAGTTTTACTCTGTATCTAACCCAGTGCTGTACCTGTCCTGGGAGTGTTGGATGGGGACATTGTAGTGGTGGATTTAAGCTGTATTTAACCCCGTGCTGTACCTGTCCTGGGAGTGTTTGATGGGGACAATGTAGAGGGAGCTTTACTCTGTATCTAACTCCGTGCTGTACCTGTCCTGGGAGTGCTTGATGGGGATAGTGTAGACGGAGCTTTACTCTGTAGCTAAACCCGTGGTGTCCCTGCCCTGGAAGTGTTTGATGGGGACAATATACAGAGATCTTTATGCTCTACCTAGCTTCGTCCTAAAACTGTCTTGTTTGTATATAGACATTATCAATAAATATCCCGAAACCTCAGGTGTGCAATTTCAGGTACCACTCTATGGATTATAAGCCCTTTGACGGACCGATTTTCCACTCACTCACAAACCCAACTTTGTCCATCACCTGCCCCCCTGTAATCTTCATCTATTCCCATTCTCACCAAATGTACAATCTTTACTAATGAGTTAACGAGGGGATGGAGTGTTCTGTGCTCATGCTTGGTCACATCGCCAAGTTGGATAGCAAATTGTCCTCACCTTCGGCTGTCCCTCGATTCGAGGATGATATTTACTCGGCGTGGCCACTTCCTGCCGTGAATCTTCATGTGGATGAACAGGCCGATTCCCGAGCGTGATGCAGAGACATGGACACGTTGTCACCATTTTGACCGATTGGTAGAGAGTTCCAGCCAATTATTAACATCAATGTGTTAACGCTTCAAGTATGAGGCTGGGAGTGTTACCTTTGATAAATATGGTTTTCTTTTTGTTTCCTGGTATTCGATATTTCATAAATTATAAATAATCCGGCAAGTTGGTTGATGAATCTTTGATTGTTTTATAAGCGTATGTTTGTTTTATTTTGCTTCTGTTCAATAAACGTCAGTATTATTCGCTAATTCAGTGCCTGCGACTCTGCCTGATGGTTCTGTCTCTGTTGAGCTGAGTCGGTTTAAAGGGTTAATTCAGGTTCCAGTGATCAGCCTGTTCACTGCTAAATTAATTCAAGTCTAATTTATCAAAGCAAACGTAGCGTTTTAATTGTACAGGGTGAAATTAACCTGCTCCTGACCTTATTTCTAATGTTCTTCAATGGCCGGTTCAGTGAGCTAACTCCAGGGGGAAGGGTAATATTTCAGCTTCCCCCTCACCCTCACTATGGGGACATTGTCAATACTGAGGTTGCGTGGTGGAGACAGGCTCTGTGCTGAACAGATTTGAATACTGCACAGCGTGTATCAGAACAAATAAAAGGTCAGTCTATATGTATTTCTGACGTTATTGTGTTCGGCGCCAACTGTTTACAACAGAGGTGGAGATAAGATCTCTCAGAAACCACACATCCAGGAACATGTACAAACAGGTGCAAGGGAACAGAGAGCTGTTTGAAATATGAGAACAGGAGAATGTAGAACATTCCCTTCGCCTTAGTCCAGTATTCAGGCGGTCTACAACCCATCTGTATTATTAAAACAGTGACCCAGCTGGCACACAGAACCTTTAATATGCTTATGTAACACAGACCCATCAATTTATGACTTGACATTCACAGTTGACACAGCGACATACTTCCCATGGGCTTGTGTGTTTCTGTGTGATTCCTGACATTAACCCTGAATGGCCCAAATCTAATTTAAGGTTATGTCCCTCAGGAGCAGACCATTCTGTGCTCTCAACACATGGCCCGATGGTTATTTCTGCATGTTAGAATTGCTGCCAGTGCAGATCCCCCTCAATGCGGGGCTCCCTCAGTGCTGTCACTCCGACAGTGAGGCACTTCCTGTGTACTGACTCTCTGACAGTGTTGTCCTCCATCAATAGACTCTTCGACATTGAGGCACTCCCTCAGAATTGACCCTCCAACAGTGCGGGGCACCCTCAGTGCTGTCACTCCGACCGTGCAGCACTCCCTCAGTACTGAATCTCTGACAGCGTGGTACGCCCTCAGTACTGACCCTCCGACAGGGCAGCAGTCCCTCAAAACTGAACCTCCGACAGTGAACGTACTTTAAATACTGACCATCAGAGAGTGCGGCACTTCCTCAGCACAGTAACACAGTAATGTGCTTCGCCAGTGCTGACCATCCAGCATTGCAGCGCTCCTTCAGCACTAACCCTCCGACAGTGCGGCTCTCCCTCAGCACTGACCCTCCGACAGTGCGGCGTTCACTCAGCACTGACCCTCCGACAGTGCGGCGCTCCCTCAGCACTGACCCTCCGACAGTGCGGCGCTCCCTCAGCACTGACCCTCCGACAGTGCGGCGTTCACTCAGCACTGACCCTCCGACAGTGCGGCGTTCACTCAGCACTGACCCTCCGACAGTGCGGCGTTCCCTCAGCACTGACCCTCCGACAGTGCGGCGCTCCCTGAGCACTGACCCTCCGACAGTGCTGCGCTCCCTCAGCACTGACCCCCTGACAGTGCAGTACTCCCTCAGCAACGACCCTCCGACAGTGCGGCGCTCCCTCAACACTGACCCTCCAACAGTGCGGTACTCCCTCAGCACTGACCCTCCAACAGTGCGGATCTCCCTCAGCATTGACCCTCTGACAGTACCACAACCCCTCAGTACTAACCGTCCATCCAGGCGGCACTCCCTCAGTCCTGACTCTCCGACATTGCGCCGCTCCTGAGTTACCAACCCTGCAAGAGTGCAGCGCAACCTCAATACTGACCCACCAAATGCACAGCGATCCGTCGGTACTGACCCTTCGATAGTTTGTTGTTCCTCAGTACTGACCCTCTGACAGTTTGGCACTTCCTCAGAAGTGCAAATCTGACAGTGTGGCACTCCCTCAGAACTGACCCTCCGACAGATCAACACTTCCTTATTACTGACTATCAGACAGCTAGACGCTCGCTCAGTACCTACCCTCCGCCAGTGCGGCCCACCTTCTGTACTGACCCTCCGACATTGCGGCCCTTCCTTAGTGCTGAACTTATGGCAGTGAGTCGCCCCCTTAACACTGACCCACCGAAGGTGCGGCCGGCCCTCAGTGCTGATCCTCCGACAGTGCAGCACCCCTTCAATCCTGACCCACCGAGCGTGTGGCACTCCCTCAGTATTGATCTTTGACAGTGCGACAATTCTGCAGATCAAACCCACCAGCATTGCGGCGTTCCTTCAGTTCTGACCCTCCAACAGTGTTTTGCTTCTCCAAAGCTGATCCTTCTACAGTACGGCGCTCCCTCAGTACTGACCCTCTGACCGTGCAGCTGTCCCTCAGTACAGACCCTCTGACCGTGTGGCAATCCCTCAGAACTGCCCCCCCGACAGAGCGACATTGCCTCAGAACTCAACCTCTGACAGTGTGATGCCCCCTCAGCACTGACCCTCTGACAATGCGGCGCTCCCTCAGTACTGACCCTCCGACTTTGCGACAGTCCCTCAAACCAGGCCTTCAGAAAGTGAAACGCTACCTCAGAAATGGCCATCTGACACTAGGGTTCTCCCTCAGAATTTATCCACTGACAGTGCGAGACTCCGTCAGTAGTGACCCTGCAAAAGTGCGGCTCTCCCTCTTTACTGTCGCTCCAACAGTGCTGCACTTCGTCTTTACTGAACCTCTGCTGCTGCGGCAAACCCATGATACTGACCCTCCAAATGTACAGAAGAACTTCATTAGTGACCCTCCGGCAGTGCATGCATGTCCTTAGCACTCACCCTCCAACAGTGAGGTACGCCTTCAGCACTGACCGTCCAAATGTGCTGCACTCTCTCAGTAATACCCCTTCTGATAGGCGGCAAAACCTCATTACTGAGCCTCATACAGCTCGGCGCTGCCTCCGTACTGACTCTCCGTCAGTAGGACACGTCCTCAGTACTGAACAACAGACTGCTAGGTGCCACCTCAGCACTGTCCCTCTGACAGTGTGGGGCTCCCTTGGTGCTGTCCTTCCTACAGTTCTGGACTCCCTCCCTCATCTGACATTCCGGGACTCCATTATTGCTGACCCTCTAACAGTAAACAGTGGTGTACGGAATGGGATGATGAGAAGATGAGTGCTAGGGAGACCACGGCCTCACTGAGAGAAGTAAAAACACCAGTGAATGGACGTGAGCCCAGGGAGGGGCAGCGGGGAGGGTTGGCAACTCGAGGGAGCTTCAATCTGTATCTAACCCCGTGCTGTACCTTTCCTGGGATTGTTTGATGGGGACAGTGTGAAGGGAGATTTACTCTGTACCTAACCCCGTGCTGTATCTGTCCTGGGAGTGTTTGATGGGGACAGTGTAGAGGGAGCTTTACTCTGTATCTAACCCCGTGCTGTACCTGTCCTGGGAGTGTTTGATGGGGACAGTGTGAAGGGAGATTTACTCTGTACCTAACCCCGTGCTGTGCCTTTCCTGGGATTGTTTGGTAGTGTCATTGTAGCGAGATCTTTATTCTGTATCTAGCTTCGTCCTAAAACTGTCATGTTTCTATATAGACATTTTAATTAAAAATCCCCAAACCTCAGGTGTGCAATTTGAAGTCATGGATTTTTAGGCCTGTGACGGAATGATTTTCCATCTCACTGATAAACCCCACTGTGTCCATCACCTGCCCCCCTGTAATCTTCATCTATTCCCATTCTCACCAAATGTACAATCTTTACTAATGAATTAATGAGGGGACGGACTGTTCTGTGCTCATGCTTGGTCACATCGCCAAGCTGGATAGCAAATTGTCCTCACCTTCGGCTGTCCCTCGATTCGAGGATGATATTTACTCGGCGTGGCCACTTCCTGGCGTGAATCTTCATGTGGATGAACAGGCCGATTCCCGAGCGTGATGCAGAGACATGGACACGTTGTCACCATTTTGACCGATTGGTAGTGAGTTCCACCCGGTCATTAACATCAATGTGTTAACGCTTCAAGTCTGAGGCTGGGAGTATTACGATGATAAATATGCTTTTCCTTTTGTTTCCTGGTATTAGATATTTCATAAATTATAAATAATCCGGCAAGTTGGTTAATGAATCTTTGATTGTTTTATAAGCGTATGTTTGTTTTATTTTGCTTCTGTTCAATAAACGTCAGTATTATTCGCTAATTCAGTGCCTGAGACTCTGCCTGATGGTTCTGTCTCTGTTGAGCTGATTCAGTTTCAAGGGTTAATTCAGGTTCCAGTGATCAGCCTGTTCACTGCTAAATTAATTGAAGTCTAATTTATCGAAGCAAACGGAGTTTTTTAATTATACAGGGTGAGATTAACCTCCTCCTGCCCCTATTGCTAATGTTCTTCCATGGCCGGTTCAGTGAGCAAACTCCAGAGGGCAGGGTAATATTTCAGCTCCCCCCTCACCCTCACTATGGGGACATTGTCAATACTGAGGTTGCGTGATGGATAGAGGTTCTGTACTGAGCAGATTTGAATACTGCACAGCGTGTATCAGGACAAAGAAAAGGTCAGACTATATGTATTTCTGAAGTTATTGTGTTTGGCACCAACTGTTTACAACAGAGGTGGAGATAAGATCTCTCAGAAGCCACACATCCAGGAACATGTACAAACAGTAGCAAAGGAAAATAAAGCTGTTTGAAATAAGAGAACAGGAGAAGGTTATACATTCCCTTCGCCTTGTTCCGGTATTCAGGGGGTCTGCAGCCCATCTGTATTATTAAAACAGTGACCCAGCTGGCACACAGAACCTTTAATATGCTTATGTAACACAGACCCATCAATTTATGACTTGACATTCACAATTGACACATCAAACTACTTCCCATGGGCTTGTGTGTATCTGTGCGATTCCTGACATTAACCCAGAATGGCCCAAATCTAATTTTAAGGTTATGTCCCTCAGGAGCAGACCATTCTGTGCTCTCAATACATGGCCTACTGGTTATTTCTGCATGTTAGAATTGCTGCCAGTGCAGTTCCCCCTCAATGCGGGACTCCCTCAGTGCTGTCACTCCGACAGTGCGGCACTACCTGGGTACTGACTCTCTGACAGTGCTGTGCTCCCTCAATACAGAGCATCTGACATTGAGGCAAGACCTCTGAATCGACTCTCCAACAGTGCGGGGCACACTCATTGCTGTCACTCCGACAGTGCAGCACTCACTCAGTACTGAATATCGAACAGCGTGGTACGCCCTCAGTACGTACCCTCCAACAGGACGGCACGCCCTCAGCAATGACCCTCCGACAGGACAGCAGCCACTCATAATTGAATCTCCGTTAGTGCGACAGCCTCTCAATACTGACCATCAGAGATTGTGACACTTCCTCAGCACAGTAACACAGTAACGTGCTTCGCCATTGCTGTCCCTCCGGCAGTGCAGCACTCCCTCAGCACTGACCCTCCGACAGTGCTGCACTCCCTCAGTACTGACCCTCCAACAGTGCAGCACTCCCTCAGCACTGACCCTCCGACAGTGCGGCACTCCCTCAGCACTGACCCTCCGACAGTGCAGCACTCCCTCAGTAAAGACATTCTGACAGTGCAACACTCTCTCAGCACTGACCCTCCAACAGTGCGGCGCTTCCTCAGTGCTGACCCACTGGCAGTGATTCGCCCCCCGAAATTTGACCCACTGAAGGGGCGGCCGGCCCTCAGTGCTGATCTTCCGACAGTGCACCACCCCTTCAATCCTGACACACCGAGCGTGTGGCATTCCCTCCGTACTGATTCTTTGACATTGCGACAATCCCTCAGAACAAACCTACCGGCACTCCGGTGGTCCTTCAGCTCTGACCCTCCAACAGTGCTTTGCTTCTCCAAAGCTGACCCTCCAACAGTGCAGCACTCCCTTCGTAAAGCCCCTCCGACAGTACATCCCTCCCTGAGTCCTGACCCTCTGACCGTGCGGCACTCCCTCAAACTGACCCCCCGACAGAGCCACACTGCCTCAGAACTCACCATTCGACAGTGGGACGCTCCCTCAGCACTGAACCTCTGACAATGCGGCGCTCCTTCAGTACTGATCCTCCGACAGTGCGACCGTCCCTCAGAACAGGCCTTCAGAAAGAGCAACGTTACCTCAGAACTGACCATCCAACACTGGGGTGCTTCCTCAGAACTGACAATCTGACAGTGCGACACTCCGTCAGTAGTGACACTCCGACAGTGTGGCTCTCCCTCTTTACTGCCCCTCTAACACTGCTTCACTTCCTCTTTACTGACTCTCTGCTGCTGCGGCAAACCCATGACACTGGCCCTCCAACTGTACAGCAGAATCACATTACTGAACCTGCGGCAGTGCATGCATGCACTTAGCGCTCACCCTCCAACAGCGATGTACGTCTTCAACACTGCCCCTCCAACAGCGCTGCACTCTCTCAGTAATACCCCTTCTGTTAGGCGGCAAAACCTCATTACTGACCCTCAGACAGCTCGGCACTCCCTCCATACTGACTTTCCTACAGTGGAACAAATTGTCAGTACTGAACTCCAGACAGCTAGACGCTATATCAGCACTGTCCCTCTGACAGTGCGGCGCTCCCTCAGTGCTGACCTTCTTACGTGCGGTGCTTCCTCAGCACTGGCCCTCCAAATGTGTTGCACCACCTCAGTGCTGACCCTTCAACAGTGTGGGACTCCCTCGGTAGTTATCCTCCGAATGTGCGGCCCTCCGTCTGATAATTAGAGGGTTATAATTTTGTGGTAAATATCGACTGAGTTACTATTTTGTGGGCACCCATTCACACCAGCAGCCATATTTCTAATCTGTCGATCATGTTTTATTGAACATATGATCGGAATAAACAGTTTAAACATCTCAACATTCAGTATTTATTCAGAGATGAGGTGGAGCATTTTCTCTCAGAGCGTCGTGGGCCTTTGGCTTCTCTTCCTCAAAATGTGGTGGGAACAGAGACTTTGAATATTTTTAAGGCCAAGCGGGATAGAATCTCGATTAACAAGGGGGTGATAGTTTATCGGGGAGAAGCGGGAATCTCGGGTTGAGGTTATATTCAGATCAGTCGTGATCTTATTGAATGACGGAGGAGGATCGAGGGGCCGAGTGGACTACTCCTGCTCGTAAGTCGTATGTTCGTAGGTATAGCTATCAATTAATTTCAAAAACATAATTTTAATTAATGTGTTACATTATTAATAAATTACAAAATATTATAAGTTAATACATCCAATGGTTAACTTAATCATTAGCAGATTATGTATAATTGGTTTAAATACTAATTAATTTCAACATTTAGTATCAAATAATACAACTGATTATTAATTAATTTCAACAGCATGTTATGAATTGTCGGCCTAATTATTACTTTCAATTATGAAATAAAAAGTCCTAATATTAATTTTAAATTAAACATCTAATTATCAATTAATTTCTAAAAAATATATAATCAATTATCGCCTAATTAGTCATCAAATACAACAATATATTATAAAAAAATATCCAATTATTAAATATTCTTATTCCACCTCTAGTATATCTAATGATGAATTAATATCAATGATTTATGATTTGCGCATCTATTTTACAATTAAGTTTCCCTACTTTAAGATTCGTTATCATAAAGCAATCTCAAATATTTATCAAAGTGCAAACAATTAATTACTCTTAGTCTGTTAATAACATTGCATTAATTATTCTCAATCATTTTCATCGACACATTTAATTATTATTTAGCTTAATAACCTGTCAAAGAGTGCGCACTGGCGGTGTGCCGCACTGTTAGAGGGTAATTAATTGGCGTGTGCCACACTGTCGGAGGGTCAGGACTGAGAGAGCAGAGTCAATGCTGAGGGATCGCCGCATTGCTGGAGGGTCAGTAAGGAGGGAGCGCCGCATTTCAGAATGTCAGTATGGAGGGAGCGCCACATTGTCGGAGGGTCAGTGCTGAGAGAGCGCTGTACTGTCGGAGGGTCAGTCCTGAGGAAGCGCCGCATTGCTGTAGGGTCAGTATGGCAGGAGCGCCACACCGTCGGAGGGTACATTCTAAGGGAGTGCCACTCTGCCGGAGTGTCAGTACTGATGGATGGTCAGAACTGAGGCTGCGATAGTAATATGGAGGAATAATCTGTTGCCCACGTGTTGAGATAACTGAGTTGTCTGTTACCGAGGAACAGACACTTAAAATTAGATCTGGGCATTGAGGGTTAGTGTCAGAAATTATACAGTCACACACAAGCCAGTAGAAAGCGATTGGGAATATCAATACACACATTGATGGGTCAGTGTTACTGAAGGATATCAAAGGTTCTGTGTACCAGCTGGATCACTGTTGTAGAAATACTAATGAGCTGTCAATCCTCTAAATACTGGAACAAGACGAGGGGAATGAAATACATTCCCCTGTTTTGATTATTCAAAAAACTCTCTTTTCCCTTCCTCCTGTTTGTACATGTTCCTGGATGTATGATTTCTGATAGATCTTATCTCCACCTCTGTTGTGAAAAGCCGCTGCCAAACGCAGCACCCTCACAAATATTTATGGGCTGACTTTATCTCGGTCCTGATACACCGTGTGCAGCATTCAAATCTGCACAACACAGTACCTGTCTCCATCACACAACCTCAGTATTGACAATGGCCCCTTAGTGTGGGTGGGGGCCGTTGAAAAACTGCCCTGTACCCTTGAGTTAGCTCACTGAACCGACCATTGAAGAACATTAGAAGTAGAAGCAGGAGGACGTTAATCTCACACTGTACTTTTAAAAATAGCTCTTTGGTTTAACAAATTTAGACTGAATTAAATTTAGCAGTGAACAGTCTAATCAGTGGAACCTGAATTAACCATTCAAACTGATTCAAGTAAACAGAGACAGAAACATCAGTTTTAATCTCAGACACTAAATAAATGAATAATACTGACGTTAATTGATGCAAAATCAAACAACAATGCACTTTTCAAAGAATCAAAGACTCATCAATCAACTTGTTCAATGAACTGAAACGTATCCAATAGTTAACAAGGGGAGAGAAAGTGGGAAGTATAAGCATCAGCAAAACCCGGCAGGAGTCACAATTTCAAATGGACAGCATATCTATAAGAAGCGAACATCAATCTTAACACCCGCCCACGTTTACACCCCCCAACCCCCCCCTACAACCCACCCACCACCCCCCCCCCCCCCCCCCCCCCCACCCCCACCACCCACGCCCCCCTTCCCACCCCCGCGCTGACAGCTGTTCACCGAAGCATACTGCACCTTCCTGGAATCCACACTGACAGGAATTCTCCTCTATCTTCCCGCTAGGCCTAATGCCACACTCACCAGCTTTGCTTGATATTCATTCAGGGGATGTGTGATTCGCCGGCTGCGCCAGCATTTATTGCCCATCCCTAACTGCCTCCTTGAGTAGGTGGTCATGAGCTGCCTTCTTGATTCGTTGCAGTCCACCTGGTGCAGGTACACGCATAGCATTGACAAGGAAGTTTTCAATGAACAGCATGACACGAGGTAGTTCTGAGGAACAAAGTGACCTTGGCGTGTGTGTCCATAGATCTGTGAAGGCGGAGGGGCATGTTCGTGGGGTGCTGAAAAAGGCATATGGGTCACTTGCCTTTATCAATCGAGGCATAGATTACAAAAGTTAGGAGGTCATGTTGGAGTTGTATCGAACCTGATTGAGGCCACAACTGGTGTACTATGTGTAGTTCTGGTCGCCACACTATAGGAAGGATGTGATTGCACTGGAGGGGGTGCAGAGGAGATTCACCAGGATGTTGCCTGTGGTGAAACACTTAGGTTCAGAATAGTGCATGGATAGACTCGTGTTGTTTTCATTGGAACAGAGAAGACTGAGGGGCGACTTGATCAAGGTGTACAAGATCATGAGGGGCATGAACAGGGAATATAGGGAGCAGTTGTTCCCCTTAGCTGAAGGGTCTGTGACAAGAGGGCATAATTTCGAGATGAGGGGCAGGAGGTTTAGGGCGGATGTGAGGAAAAACCGTTTTAGCCAGAGGGTGTTGACGGTCTGGAATGCGCTGCCTGGGAGGGTGGTGGAGCCGGGTTGCCTAACATTGTATAAAAGGTACCTGGATGAGCACTAGGCGCGTGATAACTCAAGGCTATGGGCCAAGTGCTGGTAAATGGGATTAGGTAGGTCTGGTGTTTCTAACGTGTCGCTGCAGACTCGATGGGCCAAAGGGCATCTTCTGCACTGTGATTCTGCGATTCTGTGTGAATACAAACCCTCCAAGAGCGCAGCGCGTCTCCAGTACCGATTATGTGGCAGTGCAGCGCTCCATCAGTACTCACCGTCCGACTGTTCAGTCATCCCTCCGGGCTGATTTCTAAGATGCAAACTCCCTCAGTGCTGATTACATTAAAGTGCAGCCACAGTCCCACACACATTGCAGCTCAGATTAATGGATCACCCTCTGTCAACTCAGCACACCCTCAGTGTGCAGCACCACTCCCGCATTATTGCCTGTTCGAAAGTGCATCACTCCCTCAGAACTGACCCTTTTTTCACTCCGGGGCTACCCCAGGGCTGACCATCCAAACGTGCTGTCCTCCCTCAGGAGTGGCTCTCTGACTTTGTGGCATTCCCTCAATACTGACCGGTTGACAATGGTAAGTGCTGGAATGCTGACACCCTTATAGCTCAGCACTCCCTCTGCACTGAAAACTTGGCGGTGCAATGCTCGCTCAATCCCACGGTAATGGTTCTCTGACAGTGCAGTGCACAATTAAAACTGGTCTTCATACACTGCAGCACTTCCGCCCTACCTATTACCTCATAGTTCAACCAAATGCTCATTACCGGCCCTCCGGAATGGTGCACTACATCAGTACTCAGAGAGAGAGAGAGAGACAGACATACAGGCAGACTGAATGACAGAGACATAGTCAGAGGGAGAGAGAGTAACGGAAAGTTAGGGAGAAAGAGTGAGAAAGGAAGAGAGAGATGGAAAATAATTGTCAGATAGAATGAGTAAGAGATGGAGCCAGGCAGACAGAGAGAGGGGGGAAAGGGAGAGAGAGAGAGAGAGAAGAAGAAATATATACTGTGAAATAGAGACATAGAGAGAGTTAGTTACAGAGGGTCATCAAGGGGGAAAGAGCGAGAGAGAGATGCAAGGGCAGTGGCAAATAGAGAGCAGCGGAGAGAGACTGATAGAGAAATCCACATTGCACAAGATATTGACAAAGGGAATGAAGGAGAGAGACAGGCAGAGTGAAATGGAGAGAGAGAGAGAAATGATTAAGACAGCAACAGAGAGTGAAAGAGAGTCACAGTGACTGAGAGTCAGAGAGGCTGAGAGAGACAGACGGAGTTGAGAGAGAAATAATGGGAGACAGCAAGAGAGAAAGGTTAAGAGGCAGATAGACATCTACAGGCTGCCAGAGACAGAGAGAGAGGGAGTGCGGGAGATAGAGTGAGAGAGATAATAACAACAGAACGGGGGAGGCAGAGAGAGGAGAGAGGAAGGGAGAGAGAGGGAGAGTGAGAGGAAGAGAAAGAGAGGCAGAGGTTGACGGAGGCTGGGAAAGAGAGGACGATTCAGAGTGAAGCAGAGAGAGAGACAGCGAGACATGCACAGGCAAAGGCGGAGACAGCAAACAGGATGCAAAGAGAGGAAGAGAGGCAGGGATAGAAATAGATTGAAAGAGAGGAACAGAGATCACTAGAGACAGGGAGAGCAGGAAAGGCACCGCGAAAATCTAGGACAGACCACACGGGAGAGGAAGAGAAAGGGAGATAGAGAGTCAGAGAGAGGGAAAGAGAGTTAGAGATGGAAAAATAGTAAGCACGAGAAACACAGAGAGAAAGAGAGGGGGTTGGAGAAGAAAGGGAGGCAGAGGCAGAGAGAGAGACTGATACAATCAGACAGAGACAAGGAGAGAGAATTTGATCGGGGGTAATACAGAAAAAGTGAGACAGAGAATGAGAGGGGCGGCCAAAGAAATGGAGGCTGAGAGAAACATCGAGCGAGAGAGAAAGAGAGAAAGACAGAGAGAGAGAGAGAGAGAGAGAGAGAGAGAGAAAGGAAGTGGAAGACTGAGGCAGTCATAGTGACAGAGGGAGCCAGAGGCTGAGAGATAGACAGACAGTGATTGAGGGAGACAGATAGAGAGAAAGGGACAAGAAGACAGACATATACAGAGATAGACAGCACACACACACGGAGTGCCAGAGACAGAGATAGAGAGAGAGTTAAAGAGAGACAGAGATACAGAGACAGTCAGAGAGAGACAGAGAGAGAGAGAGACATCGAGGGTGAGATAGTGACAGATAGGGAAAGAGAGAGGGAGAGAGTGAGAGAACTAGAGGGTGTAAATAATCTTCTTTTTCTTGGACTGTCGCTTTAAAATTGGACTGCGGCTTTAAAAACGACCATGGCTACTGTTTAAAGGCCAGATCGCTGGAATGGAATGAGGAATATCTACAATCTTGCTATCGTGGGAAATAGCGTGCCATAAAAGAGGAGGATTGTTCTGGAAAGGATCCCTGGATAACAGTTCTGTTGAAGGGTCATGAGGACTCGAAACGTCAACTATGCTCCTCTCGACCGCTGCTGCCAGACCTGCTGAGTTTTTCCAGGTATTTCTGTTTTTGTTTTTGTTTTGGATTGCCAACATCCACAGTTCTTTGCTTTTATCCCTGGACTAATGGGAATTGCCTGACGACAACATTTGAATGAGCTCCTGACCAGGTGACAGGGTTTTGTGTGGTAACAGTGCAGGCATTTCAGATCCTAGCCTGCAAAGAGGGGTGACATAAACCTCTCTCTCTCCTGTGTTTTTAGAATTGCAGTAAGCAGCTAGCTGGCTATTTCTCACAATTTGTAACCTGCTTTCTCTGAATACCCCTGTAAAGAATTAAAAGGGGGAAATCACCAGTAGAGACTTTAAAAGCAAGGTTTTCAACCAGTGAGCAGCAGACGGAAGGTGCTGGGTGACCAGCTCGTGTCATTAACAAAAAAAAACGCAAGGAACTTTGATGACCTCAATCAAAAGCAACTCATTTAAGCCTGTACTCCGGATTGGTGTTTTTGAACAGCTTTACCTCACCCCTTAAATTCTATTCTTTTAATTTTGTGTGTGTGTGTGTGTATGTGTGTGTCTGTGTTTGTGTGTGTGTGTGTGTCTGAGTTTGTGTGCATAGGGGTTTAAGAAGGAGTGGAGTTTGAGTTATTGAGTTAGAAGTTGGCAATTCACATTTCATTCTTTTGCAACTTGTTAAAGACAGTTTGTACAATAAATAGTTCTTTACTTCGTAGGTTTACAAACCTGGTGCTGGTATTCCTTTAATCTAGATTAACATTCAAACAGTATTGGGGCAATGTGGTCGTTTGGCCAAACTTTTCACAATATTCACGGCTCTGTGAAAAGTTGGGCTTCATAACACAGAACACTTTGCCCATTGATCGTGACAGCAGACAGAGATAGAGATACAGGCAGAGGAAGGGAGAGACAGAGAAAGACAAATAGAGGGACACAGAGAGACAGAGGCGATGACCGAGAAAGGGAATGAATGAAAGAAAGACAGAGGGAGGAGCAGCCATAAACATGAATAGATTTAGAGTCAGACACATCTGGGGAGTGTGTGTGTGTGTGTGAGAGAGAGGGAGAGAGAGAGAGAGAGAGAGAGAGAGAAGAAGGGGCTAGAAGGATAGATAGATATAATGTGAGATAAAGTGACTTCTAGAGGGAGAGGGACATTCTGAGTAAAAAGGCGAGAGGCAGAGAGAGCAAGAGAGAGAAAGAGTGAGAGTGAGACTGACAGTTAGAGAAATAAGTCCAGGCAGTTGAGGGAGAGAGAGCGACAGAGACAGAAGGGAAATGAGAGAGGTAGAGCTGGTGACGGAGAGAGAGAGATAGAGAGATGCAGATACGGAGGGAGGGTGAGAGGCAGAAAGGGACAGAGAGAAAGTGAAAAGGATTGAGAGAGAGTGAAAGTGAGGGAGATTGGGGAAGAGAGAGGGGGAGAGAAAGTGTGAGACACAAAGAGAGATTGAGAGGGAGGCAGAGATATAGTTCGTGGGAGAGTTGTTCTTACACACAGAGAGTGTGAGAGAAAAGGAGAGAAGGGGAGAGAGAGAAAGGCAGGGAATGAGGGGCAGAGAGGCAGAACATTAGAGCACCGCACAATCAGGGAGAGAAACGTATAAATAGAGAGTGTCTGAGAGAAAGATCAAGAGAGAAGGCCAGAGAGAAGAACAGGGAGGGAGACAGACACAGAATGAGACAGAGGTTAAGAGAGAGAAAGCAGGAAGCAGGAGTGAAAGAGGAAGAGAGAGAGGGAGAGAAGTAGATTGATGGAGAGAGAGGGATATTGAGAGAGAGAGGAGTATTGAGAGAAAGAGAGAGAGAGAGAGACGGAGGGGTAGGGGAGAAAGGTCGAAAGAGGCAGAGAGGGAGAGAGATAAGTAGCAACACAGATATTGGTACACAGAGGGTGAGACCGAGGGGGAGGGAGACAGAGACAGGGAAAGAGGCACAGAGAGAGACACAAAGCGAGGGAGAAAGAGAGAGGGAGAAAGGGAGAGATAGAAAGTAACGGATGGAGAAATAGATGGGGAGAGATGCAGAGAGAAAGAGAGTGGAGCATTCTGATGGGGATAACTGGGGAGTTTGTAGGGGAAACAAGTCACAGGGGTTCGGTGTCGGTCATCAGTTGAGGGACAGTGAGGTTGTGAGGTGGCCTCAGAAGCTCTGAAAATCATCACTCCCCTGCTTCACCTGCCTACTGCGTATATACTGACACAGGGAGAGTGGTGGTGGAAATTTAACCGTGCCCAACATCTTCCATACGAGGTCCCCTTCCACAACCAGGGCCCTGGGAGCCGGTTATAACGTTAAAACCATAACCCAACAATGAAGATGAAGGGACTGTGCTATGAGGAGAGATAGAGTAGCATGGCATAATGTTCCCCTGAGTTTAGAGTGAGTGGTGCACTCACTGAAACATATAACCTTTTTTTCCTGAGTTGGACAGTGCAGATGTTCCTTAGGAAAGACATGTTCAAGATTTCATGACGGTCAAAAACTTTCAGTCCTGGCACCATCATCGTGATTCTTTCTTCATGTTCCCCAGTATTGCTATATCCCTTGTATATTTTGGTTGCTTGACCTTTTAAAAAATACTTATTGATGTGATTTTCCTGACGCTTGCAAAACTAGCATTTGTCGCACAACCCAAATTGCCCCTGAGCTGGGTGCTTTGTTAGGCTGTTTCAGTGACCAGTTAAGAGTCAACAACTTTGCTGTGGAATTGGAGTCACTTGTAGGCCCGATAAGGACGGCAGATTTCCTTCTCTAAAGAAAATTTCTGAACAACATTGGTTTTCCAGTCCTGAGAACATCCTTGTAAATCTCATTTGTTCCATCTCTAGTGCAATTACACCCTTTCTGTAATGATGTGACCAGGACTGCACATCGACCAATCAATCAAGTCACTCGATGCCCCTTCTTAACCACATTTTTGGACAGGCCTGCTACCTTTAGCGAACTGCTGACATTCACCTCAATGCCACTCACTTCTTCTACACCTCTCATTATGCTGCCATTTGCCTTGTAAACCTTTCTCTTGTTTGACTTCCCAAGAGCATCACCTCAAACTTCACTGGCTTTGATTGTATTCGTCACTTTTCTGCCCATCTGCCCAGTCCATTGATATCTTCCTCCGGTCTACAATAATCCTCCCCCCTATCTACCAAGCTGCCAATTTTTATTTTTTGTGATATCTGCAAATGTTTTGATCACACACACCTGCATTTATGCCCAAATCATTAATATGCACCATAATATCGAAGAGGAGCTCACAATGAGACATGTGGGACCCCAGAGAAAACAACCCTCTGGTCACAAAAATGACCATAAACCATGATGCTTTGTTTCCTGCCGTTGGGCCTAAATTTTGTATCTAGCTTGCCCCATCCCCCTGGATCTCTAGGGATTTTTTTATCACCAGTCTGATTTCTGTGATCTTGTCAAAAGCCTTGAATAAATCCATCTAGACCACACCAAATATGCAATGACAGTTTGCCATAAATTGACATGTCTAGAAATGTTTTCGCTGAAGTGGCTTCAGATGTTATCGAAATCCTTACTCAGAGTTCCATCAAACAATGATCACCTCTCTAATCTCACACTGAACTTGGGCCTGTTTTCACGCTCCTGTCATTGTTGGTGGAAGCTGCGCAATGCCGAGCTCTCTCTTATTGAACCACGGATGATTTCTTCCCTCTCACCGTAGGAATTTCCAAACGTCACGAGTGGGTGCAATTGTACCACTTAAATCACAGGATAGAAAAACAGGTTTGAGGAACAGAGGCTTTGGCATTTTTAAAAATAATTCACCCCAAAGCAAAACATCACCCAATGCACACACATGTACTGCGACAACAGAGCTGATGGTAAATGCTGAATTGTTAAAATCCGAAATGGAACTTTAAACAACTACCACAACTTGTTTGAGGTTTGTATAGAATTTGAGATGCTTGCCTTTAATAATGTATTTATAATACCACCAAGGCTTCAAGGTTTTTATAAAACTAAATTAAACATTTATTAACAAGATTAATGATTTCAATGCACATTGTCACAGTGAACACAGAGTGAATACTGAAAACAGAGCTCACACTGAACACAGAGCCGACACTGAACACAGAGCCCACACTGAACACAGAGCCCACACTGAACACAGAGCCCAAACTGAGCACAGATCCCACATTGAAAACTGAGCCCACACTGAACACTGAGCCCACACTGAACACAGAGCCAACACTGAACACAGAACCCACACTGACCACAGAGCCCACACGGAACACAGAGCCCACACTGAACACAAAGCTCAACCTGAACATAGAGCGCGCACTGAACACAGGGCACACACTGAACACAGAGCCCCCACTGATCACAGAGCCCACACTGAACACAGAGCCCACACTGAACACTGAGCCCACACTGAAGAGAGCCCACACTGAGCACAGAGCCCACACTGAACACAGAGCCCACACTGAAGAGAGCCCACACTGAACACTGAGCCCACACTGAACACAAAGCTCAACCTGAACATAGAGCGCGCCCTGAACACAGAGCACACACTGAACACAGAGCCCACACTGAACACAGAGCCCACACTGAACACAGAGCCCACACTGAACACAGAGCCGACACTGAACACTGAGCCCACACTGAATACTGAGCCCACACTGAACACAAAGCTCAACCTGAACATAGAGCGCGCCCTGAACACAGAGCACACACTGAACACAGAGCCAACACTGAACACAGAGCCCACACTGAACACAGAGCTCACACTGAACACAGAGCCCACATTGACCACAGAGCCCACACTGAACACTGAGCCCACACTGAACACTGAGCCCTCACTGAACACAAAGCTCAACCTGAACATAGAGAGCGCCCTGAACACAGAGCCCACACTGAACACTGAGCCCACAGTGAACACAGAGCCCACACTGAACACAGAGCTCAACCTGAACATAGAGCGCGCCCTGAACACAGAGCCTACACTGAATACAGAGCCCACACTGAACACAGAGCCCACACTGAACACAGAGCCCACACTGAACACAGAGCCCACAGTGAACACAGAGCCCACACTGAACACAGATCCCACACTGAACACAGAGACCACACTGAACACAGAGACCACACTGAACATGGAGCCCACACTGAACACAGAGCCCACACTGAACATAGAGCGCACCCTGAACATTGCACCACCAAATAACAAAGAGATCACTGAACACAACGGCCGCAGTGAACACAGAGCACGTGCTCAATTCAGAGATCAAAATGTACACAGCGCTCACTCTGAACACAGACCTCACACTGAACAAAGAGTCCTCACCAAGGATCCTTAGTTAGCATCTTCCAAACCCCCAACTACTACCATCTAGAAAGACAAGGGCAGCAGATAATGGGAAAACAACCACCTGGAAGCCCACATCCCACGAATGAACAGTAAAAGGAGATAATTCTCATGATCAATCCATCTCTCACACACCCAGTCATCCTGCCCAATCCCTCCCTTGCTTGTGACATTCAACCATCATTTCTTCTGTTTGCAGCAGTTCCAGAAGGATCAATGTCTAAAGGACTTGAAGCGGGAAGACATTCAGCGCTCAGCTGTTGATCCTCCGGAACCGTGAATCAGTTGGAGAGGGTCACCCAGCAGCCGTGATGCCGTCTCCGTGTGCTTTACAAACTCGCTCGATGACGGCTCTGCTTTAACTTCTGCTTCTTTAATACAATTAATCTGTCAGCAAAGTGATCATCTACAGCTAGACATGTGTGACTCTGATACCGCTATTGATTCCGCTCCACACTGCAAGGGTGGGAGGCAGCTTTACAGCCTTTTCTTTGTTAAATAGAAAATGATGTCCCTCTTTTAATTTAGTGACCTCTGGTCACACTAAAGCCAGACTGACCCTTCCAGCTCCGGCCCGTTTGAGGAATGAAGTGATCTCCTGTTTAATGAAGGTTTTCCATTAAAGATCTCCCACTGTGTACAGGCCCTAAAGCTTCATGGAGCTGTCAACACTGAGAACGGGCACAGGTACGACAGGTAAACCCTTGTTATAGGTCAGCCTCTGGGAATATATCATGTTTTTAATCAATATTTCTGTAGAATAATTAGGTGCTGGGGTTTTCAGAATCAAAAATAGACTCACAAGTCAAGATTTTATTTTATATAAGAGGATTATTTGTGACAATAGCTGTGTTAGACCTGCTGTATAAACATATATTGATGCTGGTGAGATAGGAAGAAAATGTAAGGGGAACAGTTGAATTAACTGATAAGAAGTGGATTGACTGACATTTTCCTGACAGGGAATTTAATTCCTGAGGAAGTGAAAAGCGAGATTTCTTATCCATTTTCACTGACGAGCATCCATAGAAATGTTGTGAAATGATCCATTGACCCTGCAGGGTAAACCAGTCAATCTGCACAGGTCAGAAAGCAGGGTTTCCATTGATGGACAATCAGACAAGGAAATCTCTCCGTTAGAAAAGCATCAATAAAGTGGCAGAATGCAAGGAGCATTCCAATTGCAAGGGTTTGAGTGGCTGAATACTGAGCTTACAACTGGAAAACGCTTGAGTCTCTGATAATCTCTGATGATAAATCTGATTGTTTTAAACCTTTATGTGTAATTGTTATTAATTGAATTTTCTGCTCAATAAATTCCTCAACGCGTAACCTGATCGGTTCAAAAAGCTCCCATTTCCTGGGAATGGCTGTATCATCATAAACCGTTATCTCTCCCTTTCATTTAAGGGCTGCTCACTGAGTGGTGAGGGTCAGCATCAGACAGGGTGGGAGTGTGAGAGCTTAGTTGGTTCCACAATCCCAGCTCCCAAAGGTCGAAGCCTCTTCTCAAACCCGTTTCGCTGGTTTGAGATTAAAGTGTTCCAATGCCACCCTCTGCTGGCAGCTCACCGCCACTACAGGCGCTGCTCTTTGCCGGTCTCAGAGAAGTTCAGTTACTGCATGGCTGCATCTGGGAACAGATTGATCAAGAGTGCTTATTGAACAGTACTGTCAGGGATTGGAGTCTGCAGCAAGGTGCACAGTGCCCTCGGCTGCTGCATTCGACCTTATACCACCTGATCTTGTACATTAACTCCTTCCCCATTTCCCATTGGAGATATTGGCTGGAGATGGTATGTGGGGAGTATTTCAGACTGCAATGTGCATATTCGGTACAGTTATCAGACTCTAATCCCATTCAGAATGGAAGTAGATAAACTTTGCTGTTCTCTGTAATTCAGCTGCAATGCATTTGGAATGTTTAACCTGACGCGTTGGAACTTGGTAATTTTTTTATTTAATACGCCATCAAGATAATTTTCTCAATTTCTCTCAGATCCTTTGTCGATAGAAAATATTTTGAAAACACTAAAAGCGTGTAGGACATGATTTATTGTGAGATTTAATTCTATAAGAACCCCACACATCCATATTCCTGTTATGTCTCACTCTTCCCCAGTGAACCTGCAGTATCAGAAAACTCGCCCAGTCTCCATGGCATGGTTACCCCCTTCCTGTTCTTATTTTCCTGCAGGCAAACGGTGACATTTAACCGCACAACGCCCCCTTTTGTATCTAGTCTCCAATGTATGAGGTCCCTAGAGGGAGAGAGCTGACACCAGGAATGGGTTTGGGCCGTGGCCGCTCCAGGAACCATGAAGTCGGGTATTATCTTGGCTCTGTCCCCATAGAGATAGGGCCCTCCCCACTCTGTTACCAGAGTCAGAGTCTCCGCTCGGCCCTCTGCCAACACAGTAAGAGGGAATGCCCGGTTTTTCCCACCACAGCATCAGGACCTGCCCCTCAGTGGTACCAGAGCGAATGGCCCCAGCCTCACTGTCCCTACGGCAGCAGAGCCTCCCCCCTCTCTAATCATAGTCACACTATCCACCATCCCCTCTGTCACCAGAGCGATAGGAGAGAACCCGCTTGGTGACGGCACGGACAATCCCGGCCCCCCACATTTTTCAATGGGGACAGGACTGGCCCCCAAACTGTCACAACAGAAGCAGCTCATCTCCCCGCTGGAAGAGAGAATTCAAGTGGTAAAATATTGGAAACTATCAGTGATTAATTTCTTCAAATCCTCGAAAGTATCGAAGAATTGGAGTAAAGGGATATTTCAGCACATTCTTTAACTGCTCCCTGAACTTAGTCTGGGTCACAGCGTAAATCCCAGTGTTTGTGCAGCAGCTCAGGAGCTGCAGCATGAAGCCCAATTCCCGCACATATTCATCCATCCATACTGAATAAGCCCCCATATAATACATTCACCGCCATATAGAATACACCATTGACATCGCCCACAACAGAATGAAATTAGTCGAGATAACAAACAGTAAAATGATGGATTTCCTCCGACTCTCCATCTCTGGGTTTCTGGGACTCTCCCCACTGCTGTGAGCCCGGAGTCTCCTGCGGGCTCTGCTGCTCATTAAAATGTGTCTGACGGTGAGACCATTGAGCATCAGAATCAGGACAAATGGGACACAGGGAGTAAGGATGTGATGGAGAAACTCGATGATTATTCACACCAGATTATTCTGAACTCTCAATGCTACCCAGCAAAACAATGGGTTGTTCCTCATCAAATACGAATCTGATAACATAAAATACCAGAAAATATTCTTTAACATGCTCAGCACAGTCACTGATCCCAGAACCCCGGCCGCCATTTTCTCAGTGCAATATTTACTTTTCAACTTCTGGCAACAAATGGCCACAAACCGATCAAAGGTGAAAGAGACGGTGAACCAGACAGAACAGTCAGTGGCTGCATAAAGCAGAACGGCATGGATATTACACAGAGGCATGGCCTTCAGGAAAATAAAACATTCCCAATAAACAATTGGAATGTGTCTCAATGTCAGATCGAAAATAATGACCAGTAGATCCGCTGCTGCCATGGACACCAGGTAGCGAGTTACACATTTGGAAAGACCACAATTTCGTCGAGTTAAGATCACAATCCTCAATAGGTTTAATGTAAGGAACAGTGAAAACAGTGGAATTATACAACATGGTCATATTTTAAAAATCTGTTTGGCTGAAGGCGCTGAAATGTTCCACTATGTAGCTGCATCTAGTGACATTTTGAAACTGCTGCAGATACACTAGTAATCTAAAATGTCTGTTATATGGCGGGAGGCAGTGTAGATGAAATATGCACTGAAATTGCAGAACTCTATGATTATCATAATCCTGATGTCTCATCCTTACTGAACTGGTTGAAAAACTTTGCAATCTTGAAACACATCAAATTTAGATGGAGAAGTGTAATGCAGTTAAACATGTTTTATCCAATTAATTGCCATGTACAGTGAGACTTACCGGGAACGCCAATAATAGCAAGGATGGGATAGTAACCCGCCTGAATAACGTGGAGCGCCCAATAGACCCGGCTTTCCAAAGACATCCACTTATAATATGTAGAAAGTTGATTAAACGCCGCCGATAAACTCCTGCTCATTGCCGTAACATTCCAATCTATTGTTCTCAGATTCAGATCCATTGTTGTAACATTCCAATCTATTGTTCTCAGATTCTGATCCATTGTTGTAACATTCCAATCTATTGTTCTCAGATTCTGATCCATTGTTGTAACATTCCAATCTATTGTTCTCAGATTCTGATCCAATGTTGTAACATTCCAATCTAGTGTTCTCAGATTCTGATCCATTTTTGGAACATTCGAAACTATTGATCTCAGATTCTGATATAACCTCCCCCTCTCTCTTGGAACAGCAGGTCGCTGTAAGTGAGAGAGCTGCAGCTTCTGCTTCACAATGAACTAACACATTGGGGAGACTCCCTTAGCGGGAAGGATCCATGGAGACTGACATTAATTCCAGTCACTGAACAAACAGGTTCAGTTAACTCTTTCAATCCAATTCCTTTTGGAACACACTACATTTGTAGATTTAACTGGTCCAGCTGGGGTGTATGAGGGTTTTCTAGGGGCATAATAGTGTAAAGAGAAGATTGAGAAGTAAACATCGGGCAAATAAAGGCGTTGTTCAATAAAAAATCATGGGGTGGACATAAGCAATTCATTAAATATGGCAGGGCACACCATTAGGAGTATTAAAATAACAATATATTTTTATTGAGAAATGGAACCAGAGTTATGAAAGTAAGACAGTCAGACACAGAATGTGTAAATCTGTAAGTCTTGCTGAAGCCTCAGCTGAAGTATCGTATCTAATACGGAGGAGTCCATTTCAGGAAGGATGTCAGGGCCATGGAGAGGGTGCAGAGGAATTTTACTGGAATTGGAAGAGGGATGAGGGGCTTGAATTAGGTGGAGAGAATTCATGAGGAGCTTTAATAGAGTAAATAACGAGGAACTGGTGATCCTGGAATCCGTGTCAGGAACGAGAAGAATGAGTTCGAAAGTGATTGACAGGGAAGCAGCGATGGGTTGAATAGTTGTTGACGCAAAGAAGTCTGGAATATTCAGCCTTAATGTCTGGCGGAGGCAGATAGTCACATAACCTTCAAAATAGAATTGGATGTTTACGGACAGTGGAAAATGGCACAAATAATGTTTCTGTTTTCTCTCCATGACCCTATACCCATTCCTATCGTTACAACCTGCTCAAACCCCTTCAATTATCCTTACTATGTAACATACTACTTCTGCTAAATTAGACTCTATCTTTGCAAATTCATCCAATGCTAGAAGTTTCCATATCGTTATAAATTCCTTCAAACCTACAGTCTTGGCTCCCTTCAAAAACGTAACCAGCTCAACCCACCCTTCTTGAATATGAAACCAGCCCTAGAACAATTAAGCATTATTAGTTCTATTTTTTTCCTTCAGCCGTCGAAGGTTAATGTATGTTCAACGACATCCTATGGCTAAAATACTCCAAATTTCTGCAAAGTAGTCGAATAATTAGAAACTCCGTATCGCTGTAACCTGGCAACATTTGTATACTCCCGATCACTGAATCCTATTCGAACTCTTCCAAACACCTCTATCTATAAAACTTCCCGCAGCGTCTACATCGCTCTCTATCTTTCCCACCCCCTCTAGCCGCGAGAAGCATTCCATGTGACCATAACCTCGTCCACGCACGACAGTCCTCCAATATCTCTACAGACATTCCTTAGCTCTATCAACCTCAGACGTGTACATACACAAGATGGACTGCTTCTGCTCTCCTCATTTCCCTCAGTATTACTCTGTTCCATAGTGTTTTGGTTTACACTCGTTTGAACTCACTACGGACGTTTTGACCAGGTAACAGCGCTTATACAAATTAAATGTGCTGCTGTATTTGAAAGCATTTCTTACACTTGTCTGAACTTCAATGGCCTCCTTCTTGATATTCAATGTCTGGGAGATCCGGTTCAAGTACATACTAATGCTATATCCTCAAGTATCAAGTAAAGTATCACGTTTACTTTGAAATGGAAGAAAAACAAAACTGTACATGCATAAAGCAAATCCCATGTGCTCAGGGCGTTCCAAAGCGTCCTAGCGCCAATGTATTTTGTTTAACTTGCTGTCACTTATTGTGCTGCTGGAATCGTGGGAGACAATTTGTGTGCATCAAGTTCCGAAAAAAAGAGCAGTTTAATAAATTACACGTGTATCTGTTGCTATCCATTGGTTGGAGGATAATATTATGCTGCAGGAAAGTAGAGAGACCACCAGACCTCTCAAACTCCTTTGGTCGCAGTGTCCACCAGATGTAGAAGCCGGGGGCAGAGTTTTGGAAAAAGGCCAAAGTGCAGCACCGTCAATGCTACCCAATTTGACAGAGCAACACACTCCCAATTCTAACACTATGGGTGTGACGCACTTCTTCAGAACAGGTGCTTCGACACTGCGGCATTCCCTCAATAAGGAAAGTCCAACAATGCAGGACCCTCAGGACAGGCCCACTGAAAGTGCAACGCTTCCTCACTTCTGACACTCTAACGGTGCAGCACTCTCTCATTACCGACCATCCGACAGGGCAGCGTTCTCTCAATAAGAACACACCGAGATTGCAGCTCGCCCTCAGCATTGACACTGTAACATTGCTACAATCACTCAGGACTGATTGACAGACCTCAATATTGACCCTCCAACAATACATCTCCCCTTCAGCACTCAACTTCTGACAGTGTAGCATCCCCTCTGTACTGGCCCTCCAACAGTGCACAATTCCCTCAATACTTTCCCTCCGATAGTGCAACATTACCAGAGTGCAAACCCTCCAAAAGTGAACGTTTCCCTCTGCTGTCCCTCCGACAGCCCATCATTCCATTAGTACAAGCACAGCAACATTACATAATTCCCAGAGTACTGACTCGCTGACAGTGCAACATTGCTTCATGCTGAAACTTCGAAAGCGCAGCATTTCTCAGTGCCCACCTGCACTGGGAGCGCGCCGCATGTGCAGAGCGCGTTACATTTTGAGAGACGAGGCCACATACATAGATCCTGCCTTTATAGCAGCGACTAAGTGAGGAGTGGAGTCTGCCCTCTTTATCACTGATTTCAACCCAGAGCTCGGCTTTCAGATGTGTACCCTTTAGAGTGTTTAATGCGTGAAATCGAGGAAGTATCTAACCCTTGGAAAACATAGTTAATCGCATTGAACGGACGGCTTTACTGTTATGCATGCAAATTTTTCAGAATTTTCATCCTATCCCTTTAGAAGGTTAATTTATTACTTTTTTCAGTATTTCTTTCTCTCGGCTGCGTTCACATGTAGGGCTGTTATGATGTTCTTAAACATTAATTCATTGTACCTTCAAGGGAGCTCAACGGTTTCCTAAGCACAGTTACATGAAGGTGGTCCCTTAGCAGACGTGACAAGCTGTGACATTGCAGTGCGTCTGCCCATTAGAATTGTTATTACACTGATGATGGATATCAGAAGATATCTGTAAACTACGTAAACTTGTAGCAGGATGTTGCGGAAAAAAATATCCTGGGGGATACAATTGATCAGAAACTGAAATGGACAAGCCATAACATTTCTCAGGCTACAATATGATCAGAGAGGATAGGAATCTTGAAGCGAGTCTCTCAACGGTTGACACCCCAAAGCCAGTCCACAATCTATAAGGGGCAAGTCAAGTGTCTGGTGGAATATTCTCCCCTTGCCTGCATGAGCGAATGACCGACAGCACTAAATGAGTTTTCCACCAGACTCGAAAAGTTCCCCGCTTGGTTTCCACAACATCTGCTAAAATTTAAGATGACACTCACTGACTGCAGTCTGAACCAACTACAAGAGAACTTGCAGCAGGTCACCAAGTCTCCTTTGACAGCAAAGCTACGACCACTGCCACTGCAAGTGCTGTAGAAACGTGGAAACACCAACACCTGGATGTTTCCATGAAAGCCATTCAGCATTTTTACTTGGCAATATATTGGCAAACTTATGCTGCCGCTGCGTCAAAATCCGGGACCTCCCTTCCAAACAGCACTATTAATGCAACTACATCACATGGGCTTTAACAGTTCAAGAAGGCGGCTCCACACATCCTTCTCAACGGCGATGGGGAATAAATGCTGGCCTAACCAACCTACATACGGAGAAGCAATAATGTTAAAAAAGAACAGTTGAAGTGATGGAAAATGAGCTGTATGACTAGAATTAACTCCCTGAGTTATCCAGGACTCAACCTGGTCGGTTACATGATTTGCAAAATTCCACAGTGTGAAGGAAGTGTGAGAAATTCTAACGTCATGAATCAGAAGATTCAATCGAATCTTTTGGACTTTGAAGGATTTCTCTCGACCTGGCCATCTTCTAATGGAAAGTGTGTAGGGCATGAACTCAGTAATACTGCAACACCGCAGGGTAGTATAGATACTACTCTTGCCAGGAGTAAATTTCCCATGATATTTCTCACTTGTAGTCAGTATCAAGATGCCAGCCTGTGAGTTGAAGCTCAGGATCCGTTCTGTAACATAGATTAGCTACAAGCAATCTGAGCATTTATTTGCATATTGTAAAGGTTCAAAAACAATTCCCATGTTTTCCAGAGCCACACCAATGTCCTAGCTACACATCTTCCCCCTTTTAACAGAACAGATGTTAGCCAAACAGCATCATTTCCCGTGGCCTTTCTTTTAGCAAGGACTTCCTGAAGAGCTCAGCTCCGACGCATATGTCGTAACAAGAGTTTGATTCAATTGCAACTAAGGACCCCGACAGGTGCGAATGGATCCCCTGTGTCCGGCACCACGTCAGCATTTGCATTTATGGTTCAATGGCATCCGGTGCAAAACATATTTGTATGTTTCAGCACTTTACTGCCTAAACACGAGTAGCAAATGACATTTCATCGCTGAAATCTCCGTCACCCACCATGTTCACTGCATTGTAAACGTGCGGGAACGGTTTATTTTTAAAAATCAAACTGTTCGTGTGACCTTTAAAGAAGCACGTGTTTATCTGTCCAACATTTTAATCAAGGCGAGATGTTTAGCAGGTTAGCACTAACCGTGACATAATAGATCAACTATGACCATCGCAATGCAATTCACAGTAGGGTATACACTGGGATAGTCTGAGGCACGATGATTCACAATCAGCTTACCTGATGGAAATTTATCTGAACTGATTGTCACGAACTTCACTCATTCACCTGGAAGTGATGGGAGTCTGCTAGAAGATCTACGCCTGCACTGTTCTGCAATAGTGTTCATCTACTTTACATCTTTGGTAGCTGATTCGCGGCATTACTCAATAGTAAGGGAATTAGGACAGCACGGACTTGTGAAGGGCCAGTTACATATCGTTAATCCAGTCAAATAAAGATGATAAATACAATGCTTTTGTGTTTCGATATTTTATTGTTCTGTAACTCCAGCTTCCGGGTTATATGGTTAATCACAGGGGTGTAAAGCAGGAAAATGTAGGAATGGGGGTATATTTGGCTCAGGGTTGATAACTGGTTTGGAGTTAGCAGCCTGGGTGCAGAGACAAAGGCAATTTTACCTTATGTACAGGCCCAGCAAGTGGTGGTCCCAGAATTCAGTTCTGCGGCATCAAACTTAAGCAATATAATTTAATGTTTCAGACGAAAGAGCAGAGAAATGTGTATCCTGGTTTGAGGCAGCTGGAACGCAAACAGTTTACCTATTAAGGAGCGTAGGCGGGAGCAGAAAATCACAAATCATCATTGATAGACTGAGTGGGGAAAGGAACTGTGGAGGATGGAGTGCATGTCAGAAAGTACAACGTCGTCGACTTTGGACATAAAGAACGATCAATTCGAATAATTTGCTGTTCTCAGAGTTGGGAATATGAAAACTTAGAAAGGAAAAAAGAGATAAAGAGATAATCAAATAAATAAGTAAAGAAATGAAAGCATACATACATAAACACACAAATAGATACTTAAATGCACAGAGGAATGAATGAGTGAATAAATAAATAAATGCCGAGATATAGAGATACTTCACCAAATATTTCAATAAATAAATGAATAAATACACAGATGCATAATCAAGCATATACGAGCACAAATAAATAAATAAACTAATGAGTGAATAAATAAACACATAAATAACTTGATAATTTAATAAACAAATAAATCAGCAAATAAATGAACAAATGAAATCAGGCTGATGAAATATCCCCATACAAAACGATGGCTTGGCATTTTTCTCAGCTGTTCCACAATGCTCCGATTTACACTATATGAAAGGTTTTGAGACCATGTCTTAACACCGCCTCTAAGTAAGTAAATTTTGGTCTTGGATGTGATGTTGCACAGGCTGACTAGAATGATACTGGTTAATGAATAGTTGCATTATTAGCATATATTGTGTTCACGCTGCTTGGCTTCGCTCAATTAAATAACCTTAGTTGTGCATTTAATAAATTACTCAAGATGGAATCGATATATGATCTAATGTAGACTAGGTATGGATAAATTAGTTTCGCTGATGAGGAAGTCCAGAAAAAAATTGTTTATCCGTAAAAATAGGATATGTGTGTCTTTTTCAGGGGTTATGCCGTTAATCACTTAGCATCGCAAACTGTGGGAAAAATCAGCAACTTCTTCCCTAAAAGGCAGCTTTATGAAAGGACAATAGGAAACTTTGATCAGTGTGCAGGTTTAATTTCGCTAAGTTTTCGTAGGATATGAAATCACCGTGAATGGATTGAATTACGGAACTCATCATCCATTATATAATAGAACAGGAGAGCAGCTTCAAGTGGTGTAATTGATTTTTTCCCCCTGATGTATCTATTCCTGTGAACGGATAAGTATCGAATTTGAGTTAATACATTTTAGAAATTTATCAAAAAAATTATCTCTGTTATGTAATGTTGTTGAGGAGGTGTTTAGTGCACATTCACAGGTATGCATGCCTGGGTCCCAAGCTCTGTAATTCCCAGCCTAAAGCGTCCTTCATCTGCCATACCTTCCTCCTTCGACCATCGCTTGGAGCCGTCCTCTCTGCCCCTCACTCTTAACTGCGATTAACAGGGCCTTTTCCTTGGTTCCACAAGTTCCTTTGGCTATAACTTCTCCGTTGGCCTTTTAGTCATTCAATCTCCCGGCTTTTGGGGATTTTACTTTTGCTTGGTACATTTTTGTTCTTCTGGGGAATCTGCAGCTCCCTCTCACGGTGCCCAGTCTCTCTGGGGTCCTGGCTTCAAGTGAACTTAAAACTGCTGTTTCTTTATTTCTGTGTGTATGTCTGTGGGAGGAACCTACCTAGCTGGCTCCCTGTTGCTACACAACAGCATTGTTTTTCTAATCTTCTGTCTCTAACTTTAAATTAGAGCAGACATAAACACCCGGTTTGAAATGCAAGCAACCTTTTAAATTGTAACTAAACCTTCCATTTGACCTCAATAAAACACACAGATACAGAAATACATATCAAAATTAAACTTTAATGCTAAAACTCATCCTAACCTCCACAAATTAAAATAGAACATACTTAAACTATCTCTATTTCCTAACATGGCGTATATTAATTTAAATCTGTGTTTGTTTAAGTGCCTGTGCTAGTTTAAGTAGCTGTATAAGATTCATGGTCTGTAAGTGATTCATTGGCGCTATATGTTTCTGGACCTGTATTAATTACATGGTCCATATCAGTTTCCTTGTCGGCAATATTTCAGCGACAACACTTGTGTCATCGGCTCACTGGGTTTCAGCGTCTACATTAGTCATATACTGTGTATTAGTTTCAAGGGCTGTATTAACATCTTGCGCCCTATTAGTTTGAAAGGTTTGACAACAATTGGCACTGATTCAAATGCTGCGGACTTTTGTATTTTTAAGTATATTCCCAAATTATGAAGATAAGCTCAAGGCTTTGAAAAGGTTTGGCAGAAATCTAATTTTTGGCCGAGTTAAAGAATCTGTGGTAATTCTAAAGGAAACTGGCTAGACACAATTTAGTGAGATACTTTTGGGACAATAAAATGATTTTTGAGAAGAAGATAAGTAACCAAAACATGTGAATGCCTGATTTCTGCTTTAAAACTATTATGAGAATACTTTACTGGATTTTAAATTCTCCCCACAGATCTGAACAAGATAAGATTGTAGTCTGTTGTATGGGTAAAATGGAATGAGGCAAGTAGGAGAAAGAGTTAGGGAAAGAGGACACAATATACAAACTGTTTTAAGGGAACTGAATTTGATAATCTGGCCATCAGCTGAGACATTGGAACTGCACAGGGGAGATAAGCAAAGATCTGGAGGCAGAGATCCTCATTGACACGGAATAGTTAATGCTGCCTAAAGAACAAGGGAACATTATAAAGGATCAAACCAATAGAGAACCTGACCTCAAAAGAATCTTATGATGATCATGGTCAGGGGAAAAAAAAACTTAGAGGTAAAACTATGTGGAATCTGTAGTTCAGGAACTGAAATGTAAGGAGAAATAATACTTAACTACAATTTACCACAAGATGGATATAGTTAAAGGGAAAGCTTGAAAAAGGCTAAATAGATGCATTACTGATTGTATTAGTGTCCCTGCGAGCTACAAAAAGTCAGACCACACGGTTAACACTATGATGACAGACAGAGCTAAGCAGCTCCCATAGAGAACCGTCACTGGAACTGAAGATACGGAGCCATTTAAACATAGGATAAAAAGGTGCATTGGAGAGTTATATCGGCAGTTTAAGGAACTGAGGTCCGAAGTGGGACAACAGCAGGAGACAGTAGACTGGAAGGAGTGGAGGGTGCCTATCCAGCTGGATTCAGATCAAGTAACGCATTTCACAGGAAGAGTCACTAAACAAATGAATAAATTTAAATATAAACCGAAATTCCTTACCAGCCACAGAGCTCGGGGATGATGGAAAGGATGAACTCAAATTACAAAAATAATAATTACAAAAGCAATTCAAGATATAGGGAACAGCTTAATATGCTAATGCACCTTAGGCCTACCCCAAGCTGGAACCATTTGAAATAATGATAAGGTGAGCAATGCAGTTGCCGAGGGAATCATAGTAGAATTGGGAGGTTTAGGACCACCAAAAGGAATGCTGCGTGATTCTGTGAGGGAAATAAGTCAGTAATTGCATGAGTTGAGGTAGTATGTTAGAGATCGATAGGTGATTAACGATATGGCAACAGGAAAATCCAAAGAACAACACTGGACCAAGTGGGGAATAAGGTGATGGTCAAGGTGAGCACGAAGCGAGCAGGCATGGGCCATACGAGATAATTATGAAAGGTGATACGTGGGCACTTGCAGATATGAGAACGGGAAGTAAATGTAGGCATTACACGCATTTAAAGGTACATAAAATTGACCAAGCGGTAACCCGGACAACGGGAGCCGATGTTAATATCTCCACAGATCTACAATCCTGGCTGTGGGCATATCAGTATTGGTAACATGGTCGGGGGTCATTACTGCTCATCCCTCACCGCAAGGGGAGCATTTGTACAGCACGGACAGTGGAGAATGTGACGTGGAACGGGGAATGATAAATGTAACAGTTGGAGAACAAGTGCTTTCTAATTGTGGTAAGGGTATACTTCAGATCAGGCGTGGGAGGACCATCACTATCCAACCACATCCCACGTCTACTTCACAGTCCTAGTAGAGATAATTGAAGCCCCTCAAACCACACCGACTGACCCATCCTGTCCAACTATGCATCCAGGACCGACTGGTTAATCAGGAGTTTTGTATGATAATGTAAACCACGAGCTGGTACAAGTAGTCTTGAACATTTCCGAAATAGCCCTGCCCGAGTGGTGCTCAACCTATGTTCGGGCACTATATCCGGCTCTAATTGGCCAGTTGATGACTGAAGTATTTGAGTTCCACGGCGGAATGGCTTGGGAGGGAACCGGGTTAAGCGCAGCCTGATAAATGATGCCGCTAAGATATTCAATATAGGGGCATGACTGGCTGATTCAGAACCTGACAACTTTTGGCAGAAGGTCCGGACCTTGAGCTCCAGGCTTAAGGAAATCTTAGAACGGGGACAGGGGGCTCATAACCCCCAATTAAATAGAGACCAGGGCATGACGCAATTAATGCAAAACCTGGCTGGCGTGTTCGAAGGTAATCCGGGCACTATCAACAAACTGATTAAAATAGGGGGAAACAATTCAGACGAAGGAAGCAGAAATGATCTTTGCAACACATATGGATGTTGGGCACTGGAACAAGCCCGAGAGAATTTAAGAAAGATCAATGAGTTCCATTTTGGTTAACTAATGAGCATTTATTTAATCTTTCACGACACAAGGATCATGATTGACTGGTAACCAGATCAAAGTTTTAACGAGCGTATATAGAATGAATGTTGAATTCATATAGGAAAGCAATATTCTAATAGGCATTTTATTAGTAATACCTGCCATACCTATGCCAACACCCCGCAGGGCATTATATAGAGCAGAAAATATTGGGTTTATACGGGGGGATTGCGATATTGGGTTACATGACATTCCACCATATACAGTAGAGATAGAAGGGAAGATAGTGAACACCACATGAGAAGAGTGTTAGGATAGAAACCGCCGCAGTAGTATCCACACCTAATACATGAGACAGATGAAGCTAAGTGACGATTTAGAGCAGTAACAAATTGTACAATGGAGAGTATATGGTCTGCAAAAGAACCGACTCATGTTACATACAGGGGAATGGGAGATAATCTATTACCACGTGGCAGCAGGAGATCCAATATGGGAACAACTGGATATGACCCATCCATAAACATTCAGTGTGCCTCGTCCCACAGACGCCGGCAAGGGTAGGGGTAGTGGAACTGCTCGAAATATACAAGAGAGGAATGGCTCCTATTAAGGACATGGAAAGCCGTAAGGATAACCTGACACAGTATTTGAACCAGTTGGACCATGAAATTCCCTTATTACCCGAGCACCTAACCACAACTTAGAGACAGACTCAGCAGATATACAGAACTTACTGTCCACTGCAGCAACAGGTTACAGCCTTAAAGGAGGATATCGAGCAAATAGGTTCTTCCACATGGTGGGAGGACCTATGGAACTGGGACACAAATGTACAAATACACCCCTGGATTCGGATTATCTCCCATGTCCCAGTTATACTTCAGCTGATATTGATTATATATCTCACATACTTGATTCATCGCACCCGGAAGTCACAAAAAAGGTGTTGCTGCGGGGGTTTTAACAGATGGAGAAGGAATTTGGCAAGTCAGAGGTTAAATTAAAGGACCAGATGATGCAGATGGTCCGACCATTACTTTGTATTTTCCAAAGCTTCATACCTGGCCAGTATCAATGGCTGGCGGTACGTAAACAGGGCGGACAGGCTAGGCCAAGGGCCGAAAGGGCGACTGTTCGTGGGGAATATGAGGGTACAGTAAGAGATTATTGAAAGGGAATGAATGACTTAAAATCTACAAGCACAATGGCAATTAAAGATTATTAGATGAAATTTGCATAGCCTTAAGGGCCTGCGAACAAATGATTGGGCCAGTACTCATTGGAGCTTCCGATCAATATATGAATTAGGAGCATGAGGATCCCATTCGGCCCATAGAACCTGATCCGTCATTAAATGAGGCCGTGATCTGACTGTTGCCTCAACTCCACATTCTGCCTTCCAGCCCCGCAATAACCTTTGACTCCCTTGTTAGTCATGAATCTATCTTCCTCTGCCACAAGAAACAATATTCCATGACCCAGCCTCTATCGCACTCTGGGGAAGTGAGTTCCAAATGCTCACAACACTCTGAGAGAAGAAATTCCTCCTCATCTCCATCTTAAATGGGAGAACCCTTATTTATAAACTGTGCCTCCACCACCGCCGCCCGCGTTCCGGTCTCTCCAATGATGCGAAACATCCTTTCAGAAATCACTCTGTCATGTCCCCTCTTATAGTTGAGGAGAATGAGAGTCAATCTTTTGAAACATATCAGATCCTGAGGAGGCCTCGACAGGGTGGATGCTGAGAGGATGTTTCCCTCTTGGGGGTGGGGGTGGGGGGGCACTTTTTCAGAATAAGGGGGTCTCCCATTGAAGGTGGAGATGAGCAGGAATTTCTTCTCTCAGAGGGCCGTCAGTCTGTGGAATACTCTCCCCCACAGAGCAGTGGAGACCGGGTCACTGAATATATTTCAGGCTGAGTTCGGTGTTTGACCGACGATGGAGTCGAATGTTATTGGGGGGAAGAGACTGGAAAGTGGAGTTAAGACCACAATCAGATCAGCCATGATCTCCCTGAAAGGCGGAGCAAGCTCGAGGGGCCGAAAGGCCAACACCTGCTCCAAATTCATATGTTCTTAAATTAATGTTGGTTTCAAAGATTATTTTTCTGACGCAACTCTAGCTAAACAAACTAGAAAAAAATGCATGGCAATGCAGCGAGGCCTACTTGAAATGTCAGTCTTTTTCTGACTGAATCATGTACTTATTGCCCGTACCTTATTGCCCTTGGGGTTAAATAAGACTCAACCACATTGCTGCGGGTCTGGATTCACTTGGAGACCCGACCGTGGGTATGGAAGGCGTATTTCCTAATGCTGGTAAATGGACAATAATGAACCAACTTTGTTTTTACTCCAATCGATGGTTCTTTCATGGTCACCATTACTGAGAGTAGCTTTCAATTTGAGATTTTATTAATTAAATTTAAATTCCATCGGTTGCTGTGATGGGATTTGAACCTATGGTTCCTGAGCAATAGCCTGAATTGCTGGTCGAGTGGCGTTACCATGACACCGTCATCTGTCACGAAGAGATTTATGTCAGTAATGTGGTTGGAAATTATTTTTCTAGAACCGTGTTTAGTGGTGTCTGTGTCTGTGTGTGTGTATGTGCGTGTGCATTGAAGCCGGCTGCTCTGGAGGCTTCGATGTGCAGAAGAAGTAGGTTTGAAATGGTAATTAGATAAACATGGGGAAGTTTATAAACATCAAAGGGACAGTTTGTATTTTTATGTAAACCACACAAACGAATGGGTGAAATCCTGCACCTAGCTAGAAGACACCAAATGATCTGTTTATTTTTATCAGCTTACGAATAGAATTGGTGGGATGAAAGGATGTTATTATTAGAAGAGGTAAAGTTAAAAGCCTAGTGATACAAAGGGGAATTTACATTCAAAGAGAAAGATGTGTATAAAGGGGAAAGGAGATTGTGTGTAAGGTAGAGGCATTTTAAGATTCAACAAGTGTGAGAAGCCTCAAGCTGCTGCTTGCAAGGATCCAGAGCTGAAAGAAACTCATTTTGAATTTGACTGACCAAAGTGTGCTTTGCCAGGTATCTATTTAAATCTAGGAGATTTACTGATGCCTTACCGGGGGTCTAACTCACAGTCAGGTTATTTAGGGGAATTTTGCAGTAAATATAGTAGTAATGTTTGGACGTACATACGTGTTTACAATCATTGTTGCATCAATGAATGTTTAATTTAGTTTTCTAAAAAACGTCCTTGAGACTCGGTGGCTTTTTCCTGCTGAATTCAAAGCCTGCCCTTCGAAACATACAAACTGCGAAAGTGGGTTATAACAGTTACTTCCAGTTTCCCTCTGGGATTTGAACAATTCAGCCTTTACCACCGTCTGTGTCATAATACATCTTCTCCCCTGTCGACCAGACAGACTTGACAATCTGGGATTCGTTCAGCATTGGTGAAGCGTGCTCTTCGGGGAAAGGAGGATTTCAATTACTGGTCCTAAGCCCAGTCTGTGTGGGAAGGGCAATATCCCAGTGCGGTGTAGACTGACCAATGACACAGCTCTCTCTTTTTCTCTTACTTCGTCTCCACATGAGGTGGGTGCCTCAGACGATTTTCACATTGTCCGGGATAGTCTGCAGAAAACCACCGAGAGCTTCCTCAACCTCCAACAGCAGGCCAAGCTGAAAGAGCAATTGGATTGTACACGCGTCCAAAGCATTACGGAGCACTGGCTGCACCTGTTCTGCGAGAAGCATGGTGAGCATCTGTCCTAGTCGCCTCTGACGAGGAGCGTAGTGAGATAGAGGATGAAGCTCGTTCAATTCACCACCACACTCTCTCGAGCCTGTTAGATAGGAAATGGACGAGATCCATTCAGCCCCCTCCTCGAGCATGTTACACAGGAATAGGAGGAGGCTCAATCAGTCCCTCAAGTCCATTTGGAAAAGTGAGAAGTCGTACAGTTTGAGTGGGGGGTGGAGATGGCCTAGGAGAAGTCCCGCATTTTTCAGGAGGTGTGGGGGCTGCATGTTTTGCAACGTTTAGGGAGGGGGTGAGGAATCCCACAGTTTGGGTGGCGGGTGTTAACATGCTGAGGAATTGCACAGTTTGGTCGGGGGGGCGGAGGGGTTAAGAGTTCTACCGTTTTGATCAGGGAGGGTTGAGCAGTCCCACAGTTTGATGTGGGAGTGAAGAGTCCCAAAGTTTGGGCAGGAGGGTGAGGTAATGTGTCCCACTTATTAGGAGAGGGGTTGAGGATCTCCACAGTTTGGGGTGATGGGGTAGGAGTCCCAGAGTTTTGGGGGGATGGGTGAGGTGTTTCACCATTTACAGAGCACTCTGTACGTTACTAGATTAGTATAGCTGCCTGAACGATTGCACTTTTTCCCTCTCTGAATGCAGAATGACCCTCGAGGATCTGTGATCCTGGCTGGCTCCAATACTCAAGAAGCTGCTTCCTGTTAACTAATACCAGACTTATCTGGGAGCAGAGCAGGGACCTGTGCTCAAGCAAGCTGGGACACCTGGCCATCGCCAAACATGACCAGGTGTAAGTAGAATGTATCCCCTCTCCCCTTACCTCCAACCGGAAGTGCCTGCGCCTCTCACACTCGCTTGTCACTAAGAATGAATCTATCTAATCATTTGAATCTGCTGAGTCTCCCTTCCCTTCCATTAGCCCGCCTGGCCAAACTTTCTCTAAGACCGTCTACCAACTCCGAACACCGCCCAAGCTCTGAACTCACATAATTCTCTCTTATCTCCCCTCATGCCTTCTCTTAGATACAGATTTGTACATGGGCTGAGATCTTCCAACTATTTCCAACAAGGTGGTCCTTTTAAATCTCCTCCACTGCCCCACGTTTGTAAACATAGCATTCGACATGGACGCTTCTGGGGCCTTCAGCGTAGCCAACTTGGGTTAGGACTTCCTTGGCTCTAATATTCTATCACTCTTGAGATTTGTATGTCAAACTCTCTCTGTCTCACACACACACACAAACACAATCCTCAGCTTGGCTATATTGGAAATTCAACTCGCTGCCAATAAGAGTCCTTCAATTAATAAGGTTTTGAACTCTCTTCATACACAGCCAGAACGTAAATTTTATTCTGCTGGAGAGATTTTTCATCCGCTCCAGCTTGTTCAAAACTCTCAAACTCAACTGCTTAAACTGAGAGCCACCTTTAGCATCCTAATCTCCATTGTTGACCCTTTGTTTCTGTATTGTTCATTTCCCAGACGACCTGTTCACGTGATCATTTACCGAGGCCCAGCTGTTTTCTCTATCATACCAGGAATCAGAACCTAGTTCCTTAAGGGACCATCCATATAAATGTAGTGCGTACCTCCGCAAAATCACGTGAACGGCCACCAGTCTAAACGTCTCCTCCCTGGCCCCCGATTTTAGTCAATAGTTCCAACAGCCCTCTCTGCTCAGGCGCTGCCCCACTCTCCTTCAACCCTGCCGTCATCAGCTCTGTTCTTAAAATCAACCTTGACTCCTGCTTCCCATTCCATCCTTGCGAGTGACTATCCCGTCTGTAAGCTCCTTTCTTATGTCCAAAGCTCTTCAACTTGTTTTCCGCACCCTTTCACACGATTCCCATCTTTCCCCAGTTTCCCCTTCACCCCATTTCTCCCCTTACCACATTTCCTTTTTACCCCGATGCACACTAAAGATGCTGTCTCACTTCGACAGAATGTCCTCTTTGAGCAAGCTAAAGAAGCCTCCTATTGGATCGGAATGACCGACTCGGGCACTGAAGGGAGCTGGATCTGGGTTGATGGGACGAAGGACATGGATGGGATAACGTGAGTAACAGAGTGCGTCAGCGGGCAGGTTGGCAAAGAGTCAGTCCCAAAGTTGTGTTAACGGTGGGCCCGGGAGTGGGTAGGGGTGGGAGGGTTTGGAGATGGGATTGACCGAGGAGTGACAGAGAAGGTGATAGGCTGAGGGTCTGCGGCTACTCAGTGGGTGGAAGAAGAAAGGCTTATTAGAGAGTGAGGGATTATTCAGAAGGTCGTGAGAATCAAGGTGAGATGCGTGTTCCAGGTAGCAGAGGTCAGACTCGGTCAGGGGATCAAAGGCCAGGTTGAAGATCAAAGGTTACATGAAGCTCAGGGGATCAGGGTTTAGGCAGGGGGCCAGGGTTTGAGCAGGGGGCTCATGGTTTGGGCAGTGCTTCAGGGGTTGGGCAGGGGGTAAGGGGTTAGGCAGAGGGTCGGGGTTAGGCAAATGGCTGAGGTTAGGCAAAGTGTTGAGTTGAAACAGAGGGTGGGAAGGGTAAGGGTTTAGGCTGAAAGTCAGGGATTGGGCAGATGTGAGGGGGATTAGGCAGAGTGTGAAGGGTTAGGTAGGGAGCCAGGGATCTGATACAGTGTCAGGGGGAACAGAGCTAGGCATTGGATCAAGGGAGCAGAGCTAAGCCTGGGTCAAGAGAACAGAGGACACTTGAAGGTCACAGGTTATATGAGGGCCAGGAGGTCAGGTGTCAGGCTGGGTTAGACAGAGAGTCACGGGTTAAGTTGTTCGATTTGAACGGGCCGGGTTAGTTATGGGTTGTTTCTGCTCAGATGAGGTGAAGGATCTCAATCCCGCCAGGCGAGCACTGACCGTTTTCTGGTTTAAATTTCTTTTGCTTTTGCTTTGCCCTGGGAAGAGTCTGTGGGCCGGGACAGCTGGAAAACACCTTCACCAGGATGTAGAAGGTGAGTGTTAAGATCAACCTCATGAGGCTGCAACGCTGGTACAACGAGGCATGTGGGGCGAAGCACCTGGCCATCTGCGAGAAGAACGCCATCCGCCTCCAGCAGCACTTCCAGCGAATGATGCAGAGTCACTGAGGGACTGGCTGGCATCTGCTTCATCATACCCACCATTGTATACCCTCTGTGTGGGAATTGGGCTGGCATCTGCTCCATCATTCCCACCATTGTCCACCATCTGTGTGGGTGCTGGGCTGGCATCTGCTCCATCATTCCCACCAATGTCTACCCTCCTTCTGATGGGTGGGGAGGCAAAAAGATGGCAAACTTCTCTGCATCCGTTGTAGTGTTTGTTGGTGCTGTGAAGAGTGGGCTGGTGTGTTGGTGGGGTTTCCTGAAACGCAGAGAGTTGCTCGAAGAAATCCATCTCTCCGAAATCCTGTGGTTGTGGGCATTTGACAGGATCCAAACTGGCTTGGGAAGCATAAATCGAGAACAGAGCTTTTGTTCATTGAGGGAGCCTGTTGACTTGCTTAGTCGCTCATCTTTTCTCCCAAAAAACCAGTGCCCCAGCTAACCCCTATTTATACGCTTTGTTTTAAATTTTATTGGCTAACTCCAAACTAATTAATAAATTGACAGCTTCTGCATCAGATACAGAATCAAGAACAAAACTTTAAACAGAACTTATCTAATTCCATTGAAATTATCTTTTCTCTATTTATATGCACTCAGTGAAAATTAATAACCACCATCTGTTTGTCTTGCAATTAACGATGTAATTGACAGGACTTTGTCAAAGTTTCACGTTATAATTGATTCGATATTGACAGCTTATTGGCGTCATTTGAATGGATCCCCAGGCTCCCAAACCCGATTTGTCGACTCTTTCAGACCCGATCGTTTGTTCTCAAAGGAAAACCTCGTGGGTATGAAAGAAGGGCAGACTCTGGCCATAATTAAGCTCAGGAACAGTCACAATTTCCTGTCCATCAGTCCAAGGTAAATTCCAAGCAGCCCAATCCCCACCAACGACCACTTCTCCCCCAACCGCACTCCCCCCAAAGCCCTACTAATCTCACCCCAGTCCAATAGCTAGGAGCTGGACCATGTTGTTGGAAATCTCAGCTCTCCTCGAGTAAGGTTAGAGGGTTTTACATTTCCGATCTTGACTTAATCGTGTCATCAGAAGGTTTAACCGGCTGTAGCTGCGGGAACCACCACCATTCCCTTCACCTGCTACTTGGTCGCAATAAGAGGGCGCCCTTCATTCCATCGAAGTGTCCTACAGTTCATTCCTGCCTGAGCACTGTCGGAGGGACAGTACTGAGGGAGTGCCGCACTGTCGGAGGGTCAGCACTGCGGGTGGGCTGCCATGTTGGAAATCAGGACTCCGGGAGCGCTGCGCTATTGGAGGCTCAGTACTGAGGGAATACTGACCTGTTGGAGGGTCAGTACTGTGGGAACACTGACCTGTTCGAGGGTGATTACTGATGGAGTACTGACCTGTTCGAGGGTCAGTACTGAGGGAGCGCCTCTTGTCGGAGGGTCAGTAGTGAGGGAGCGTCAATACTGAGTGAGTGCTGCACTGAGAGAGTTCAGGCCTGATTGGCTTTGTTTTTATTTATTTACTCGACATGGGCATTGTTGGTGATGCCACATTTCTACCCCATCCCAAGTTGCCCTTGATAAATTATTGGTGAGCTGTCATCTTGAACCGCAGCATCCCCTGTGGTGTAGGTACACCCACAGCGCTCTTAGGGATGGCGTTCCAAGGTTTTGACCCAGTAGCAGTGAAAGAACGGCGATATATTTCCAAGTCAGGGCGGTGAGTGGCTTTGAGTGAACCCTCCACTTGGTGGTGTTCTCATGAGTCTGCTGTCCTTGTCTATCTAGATGGTAGAGGTTGTCAGTTTGGAAGGTGCTGTCCAAGGAGCCTTGGTGAGGTCCTGTAGTGATTCTTGTAGATGGTATAGAGACTGCTACTAATGTGCGTCACCGGTGGAGGGAAGGGATGTTTTTGGATGGCGTGCAAATACAGAGGGGTGGCTTTGTCCGGGATGTTGTTGAGCTTCTTGAGTGTTGCTGCACTCATCCAGGCAAGTAGTGAGTGTTCCTCACACTCCAGACTTGTGCCTTGTAGATGTTGGACGAGCTTTGTGGAGTCTGGAGGTGAGTTACTCACCAAAGGATTCCAAGCCTTTGACCTGATCTTGCTCCTAAACTATATATGGTACTGGTCCAGTTCATTTTCTGGTCAATGGTAACACCCAAGATGTTGATATTGGGGAATTCAGTGATGGTAATGCGATTGAATTTCAAGGGGCGATGGTTACATTCTCCTGTTGGAGATGGTCATTTCCTGTCAGTTGTTTACAACTTGGGTGGACGGTCAGCACTGAAGGAGTGGCACACTGTCAGAGGGTCAGCACTGACGGGATGCCACACTATTCGATGGTCAGCACTGAGAGTGTGCCAAACTGTCGGTGACTCAGTACTGAGGGAGTGCCGCAATGTCAGAGGCTCAGAACTGAGGGACGGTCGAAAAATAAGAGGGTCAGCAGTGATGGAGGGCCACACCGATGGAGGGCCAGTAATCATGGAGCGCCGCACTGTCAGAGGCTCAGTATTGAGGGATCAGCGGCACTGTCGGAGGGTCATTAGTGAGGGAGAGCATAATGCTTAACACTTTATGTGCATAATTAAGGATTTTATTGAATAGTTAATTATCATATCTATTCTTTGTACATATTAGCTGTGCACTTTAAAAGCTCCTGTCTTATATTGAGCTGTGATGATTCACTCTCTTTATGAGCTGCTGGTTTAACTATTTAACTGGCTTGAACACTTGCCAGCTCTCGGTCAGAAACAGTCTCTCACCAAAACCAAACTTGAATCAGGTTTACCATTTGAATTCTCACATTGAAACAAAATGCGCAATATACTCACTCTTGGCTCTGTATCAGAAACCTGCACTCTTACTTCTTAAGGTAGGGGCCTGTCTAACTTGATATTTCTGGTTCAGAATCAATCTTACTCTAAAATTAATCTCATTCTAAAATTAAACTTTTATCAGGTTTACCGTTAGTATTCTCAATTTGAACCAGATTCATAAAAAGACTCAGTCAGTGTCTGTCTCATTCATGCCACAGCCTCCCATCACTGACTGTGTGCCTATTACTGACTGTGCTCTTTAGAAGTCCCTGTCTTATAATGAGCTGCAACGAGTCTCTCTCTAGCTCAGTTTCCTACTACAGTCATAAAAAAATCTATTCAGGCAAAAGTGATTGATAGTTAACTGTTGAACGAGGCTGCTGACCAATGTGTGCTGCGTTGTTTTAAGGTGAGACTGCCATTGGCTGCTTCCTCTCCTGGGGAAGGGTGGCAGGGTCAATGAGGCAATGACGGTGCACGTCAGGAACTGGTGGCCAGAGGCAAATTCAGGCAATGAAACCTGCATGTGTGCATTAGGAGTTGAGGATATATGACCATATCATGCAGCGAGGGGTTGGATTCCGGCCTACTCCCATCTAATAGCAGGACCACATCTTTCTGTCATTGATAACGCAGCCCTCAAAAATCAAATGGATTCACAACGCTGGGTGTCAGATGTCACAGTTTTATTCAGCAAACATTAATCAATAAAGTAAACGCAAGAGGCAAAGCTTCAGACAAAACGCTGCAAGATTTTCGTTGAGAATTCAAACGGATTAGACACCACTTTAGAATCGAGATCAATAAGACCCTAGGGCCATTGGAGTGAGGAGTAGGAGTTGGCCATTCAGCCCCTCGAGCCTGTTCCACCTTTCAACAAGATCATGGATGAACTGCTTGTGGACTCATGTCCACTTTCCTGTCTGTGACCCCCATCTCCGGCCCAGATAAGACTTTGACCCTCTTGTTGATGAGAAACATATCCAACTCAGCTTTGAATATATTCAGTGATGTGGCCTCCACTGCTCTGTGGGGGACAGAGAAGTCCACAGGCTGACGACCCTCTGAGAGAAGAAATTGCCCCTCATCCCCGCCTTCAATGGGAAACCCCTTATACTGAAACTGTTCATCCCTCCACAACAACAAGGGGGGAACATCCACTCAGAATATTGTTTTAAAAAGGTCTCCTCTCCTTCTTCTAAAGTCCAATGGGCACAGGCCCAACCTGGCCAACCTTTCCTCCATAAGGCTCCTCCCTTCATTACAGGAATCAGACCAGTGAATCCTTTCTCAACAGCTTCTCATGTGATGCGGCCCTTTCTAAAGTAAGGAGGGCAAAATTTATATTAACTGAATCGCTAACTAGCAGTTGCAATACCCAAATTTTCTGATGGCTTATTCTCTCAAATGTACAAGGCACTAGTTAGGGCACATCTAGAATATGGTGAGCAGTGTTGTTCCCCTGATCTAAGGCAAGATGTATTGACATTGAAGGCAGTCCAGAGAATGTTCACTAGGTTGATCCCAGGGATGGAGGGATTTCCTTATGAGGAGTTGGAGTAGGTTGTGCCTGTAATCATTGGAGATTAGAAGAATGAGATTTGATTTTATTGAAAAAAAAATCTTAGGGGTCTTGACAGTGTAGATGCTGAGAAGCTGTTTGCCCTTGTGAGAGAGTCTGGGACCAGAGGGCATAATCTCTGAATAAGGGCCCTTGCATTTAAAGCAGAGACAAGGAGCTATTTCCTCTCTCAGAGGGTAGTCAATCTGTGGAATTCTTTACGCAGAGGGCTTTAGTGGTCGGTTAGTGAAGTATATTCGAGGCTGAGATAGATTGTTAATCTGAAAGGGAATCAAAGCGTATGGGACAAAGGCAGGAAAGTGGAGCTGTGGATTATCTGGTCAGGCATGAACTCATTGAATTACGGAGCAGCCTCGATGGGCTGAATGACGTACTTCTGCTTCTATGCCTTATTGTCTTAAATCACAAAACAATTATTCTTGAGTTACATCAAGAGCTGTCGCCAATGACGATTCACCCTCAATCCCTGCCAAACCCAAAATCACATAATAAACCTGAAACACAACACCCCAGCCCACGCACCACCACCAATAAACCCTCTACCCCAAACCCAAAATCACATAATAACCCCGAAACACAACACCACACCCCACGCACCACCACCAATGAGCCCACACCCTCATGTTCCTGGAGAATATCAATTAGTCCAGAAATCTGTTTGGAATCCACTCGCTGACCTTCCAATCTTCCGGTTCATTTATTATCATTTTTTTTAGGATTCTCTTGTAATTTCGGCCCCAGCTTCTTGCAGGGAAGATATTTTTTCAGCATTTCATGTACCTGGGAATGGACAGATGAGGTGTCAGTTCGGGTATAACAGGGAAAGCAGTGACAGATCAACTGACAAGGGGCTCCCAGGAGACATCGACAGGCCCTTAGCACGAGGGAAATTCCATCCCTGAACCCGGGGCGGGGCGGGGCGGGGTGAACGTGTCCCCCTCCCCTCAACTCCCGAACAACCCCTGCCCCCTCAACACCAACTCACGCTCGGCCCATTCAGCGTCTGGGGAGTTCTCATCCCCTCCCCTCATCCCCATCAGTTCAATCAAACCCCTACCAGAGACTGAGGAAGGGAATTCTCATCCCTGCCTTCGACTCAATGCCAACTGGAGATGGCCAATCAATTGAAAGGTTAAATGAAGCCAACTCGGGTTCTTGAATGGGTGATGGCCACAGCCCGAGAATGACTGCAGGATGAAACCCCCTCACCTGGCGAAGATGGTCTTCCTTTTCTTCGCCAGTGTCCAGTTTGTTCTTCCCGACGTACATCACTTGGACTTCGGCATTGATCTGGTCACAATCCACATGGCTGAAGTCCAGGACCACTGTAAAATCGAGAGGACAAGGCTTCAGGCACACACACAAAGCACCTGGGCAGGGATAGAGGTGGTGGTGAGAACTGGTTAAGGAGGTGGATTGGAGGGGAGGAGTTGGGGTTGGGTAGATGGGATGGGCAAGCCTCGGGGGTCAGACTCCGTCCACTCCCCTCACTGACAGACCGAATGAATCTCCGTGATTGAGTAGTATTGGGAGTAGTTTATCCTAAAATTGAGTTGACAAGCCAGGTACCTGAGTCTGATGATCCGACTCTGACAAAGGATGGTTGCCGAGTGGAGTCTCCAGTACATTTTTCCTGGGCTCCCTCATTGTGTGACGTCTCCTGGTCTGTGATAGGACAAGGTAGTGTTACTCGCGATAAGTGCTTGCTGAACACCCCAAATCCCACTAAAACCGAACGCGCAGACGCCAAAAACACCTAACCCGTCAAACCCCAAAAGACTGAGCCCCCAAACAACACTAACACTGATCCGTCAAACACCACAAACACTGTGCCCCCAAAAACCATAACACCGAATCCCACAAAACACTGAAGCCCCACTCGATGGAATGTTTAAATCATAGCAACTTGGGTTATTGAATTGGTGACACCCATACCCCGAGAATGACTGTGGGGAACTGAATAACACTGAACCCCCAAATCTCACTGGCACTAAACCCCCAGACACACTCACACTGAACGTCCAAATATCATTAAACCGATCCCCCAAACTCCACTAACAGCTAACCCCAAAATCTCACTAACACTGAACCTCCAATTTCCATGATCAACAAAACCCAATCTTCACTAACACCGAACCCCTAAATCCCACCTACAGTGAAACACCAGCCCCACAAATGCCGAACCCACAAATCCCGTTAACACCGAAACTCCAAGCCCCACTAACACCAATCCAAATCCCACCAACACCGAACCCCCAAGCCCCACTAACACTGAACCCCGATACACTGAAACCCCAATCACCCAAAACACTGAACACTGTTTCGAGTTCAATTTTAGAGTGAGATTCAGATTCTGAGATGGGACGAGCAGCCTTAGTGGCAGTTAACTGTCAATCACCGCTGTGTGAATAGTTTTTCATGACTGCACCAAAGAGCTGAGATGGAGAGTTACTTCTCACAGCTCAATATAAGACAGGGAATTTTATAATGTGCAGTCAGTAATGGACACACAGCCAGTGAGAGGAAATATTGGCCTGAGTGAGACAGAGACAGTGAGAATATTTGTGAAGTTGGAATTTGTTTCAAAGTGAGAATTCGAATGGTAATTCTATTTCAATTTCAATTTTAGAGTAAAAGTTTGATTCTGATGTAGAAATATCCGGTTAAACAGGCGGTGGCCTAAAGAAGAGTGGTGATATCTGGGACAGAGACAAAAGTGAGCGTGTTTGGAAATTTGGTTCATTGTGAAAATTTGCATGGTAAGCATGTTTCAAGATCAGTTTTAGAGTGAGAGCCGGAATCTGACCTAGAGCTAGCAGATTTTTAAGTCAGTTAAATAGTTAGACAAACAACTGTCTCTGGTTTAAATCACCTTTGCCTGAATAGTTTTTGATGTATATAGCAGGACGCCCAGGTTGTGAGGGCCTCATCACAGCTCAGTATAAGACAGGGACATTTACAGTGTGCAGTCGGTAATGGACACACACTCAGTGAGAGGAGATATTGGCATGAGTGTTACAGAATGATTGAGAATTACTATGAATTCGGTTTAAAGTGAGAAATGAAATGGTAAATGTGTTTCCAGTTCAGTTGTGGAGTAAGAGTCATATTCCAGGCTAGACTAACAGATGTTTAAATAAGTTAAATAGTTAAAGAAAATGAGTATACCACAGTGAGTAAGTCCCTCTACTTTCAGTCACAACATCCCACTACCGTCACTCACTACATCCTACACTCCTCAGTCACTACTTCCCACTTCCCTCAATAACTATAACTCACTCCCCTCTGTCATTACAGCCCACTCCTCTTCAGTCACCACTTCCTACACCCCTCACTCACTGAATTTAACCCCTCCCCCAGCTCAATGACATACACTCCCCTCACTCACTTAATAACAGTCCCCTCGGTCTCTGAACTACACTCCAGTTGGTCACAGAATTGTGATTCCCTCACTTACTTAATAACATTCCCCTCACTTACCTAATAACATTCATCTCGCTAACTGAACAAGATACCGCTCAGTCAATACATACTAACCCCATCAATCATTGCATCCCACTCCCATCGACCACTACATGCCACTCTACACAGTCTCCGAATCTCATTCCACTCAGTCACTGCATCCCACTCCCCTCAGTCATTGCATCCAACTGCCCACAGTCAGTACATCCCACTCCCCTCAGTCACTACATCCCACTCCACTCAGTCACTACATCCCACTCCCCTCAGTAACTACATCCCTCTCCCCTCAGACACTGCATCCCACTCCCCTCAGTCACTGCATCCCAGTCACTTCAATCATTGCATCCCACTCCCCTCAGTCATTGCATCCCACTGCCCATAGTCACTACATCCCACTCCCCTCAGTAACTACAACCCACTTCCCTATGTCACTGCATCCCATTCCCCTCAGACACTGCATTACACTCCCCTCAGTCACTGCATCCCAGTCACTTCAGTCACAGCATCAAACTCCCCTCGCTCACTACATCCCTCACACCTCAGTCACTACATCCCATCCCCTCAGTCACAACATCCCAGTCCACTCACTCACTACATCTCACTCCACATATTAACTACACCCCACACCCCTATGTCACTTCATCCCAATCCGGTAAGACCTGCAATTCACTCCCCTCAGTCCCTGCATCACAATCCACTCAGTGAAAGCATACCAGTCACCTCAGTCACTGCATCAAACTCCTCTCAGTCACTACATCCCTCCCCCCTCAGTTGTTACATCCCGCTCACTTCATTCACTGAATTCCTCTCCCCACAGTCACTGTGTCCCACCCCCTCAGTCACTACATCACACTCCCCTCAGTCACAACATCGCATTCCCCTCAGACAGTGCCTCCCACTACCCTCAGACACTGTATCAAACTGCCAACAGTCACTACATCCCACTGACCCCAGTCACTACATCCCACTCCCCTCAGTCACTGCATCCATCTCCCCTCAGTCGCTACATCCCACTCACCTCAGTGACTATATCCCATTCCCGTCAGTCGCGATATCCAACTGCCGTCAGTCCTAACATCCCACTCCCCTTAATCACAGTATCCCACTCCACTCACTTATTACATCCCACTCCGCTCAGTCACTGCATCCCACTCCCCTCAGACACTGCATCGCACTCCCCTTAATTACTACATCCCACTCCCCTCCGTCGCAAAATCACACTCCCCTCAATCACTGCATCCTACTCCCCACAGTCACTGCATCCCACTCCCCAAAGTCACTGCATCCAACTGCCGTCAGTCCTAACATCCCACTCCCCTCAGTCACTGCATCCCACTCCCCTCAGTCACTGCATCCCACTCCCCTCAGTCACTAAATCCCATTCCTCTCAGTCACTAGCTCCCTCTCCCCTCAGTCACTGCATCCCTCACCCCTCAGTCACTGCATCCCACTCACCTCAGTCACTATATCCTATTCCCCTCAGTCACTACATTCCTCTCCCCTCAGACCCTACAGACCACTCAGTCACTACATCCTTCTCCTATCAGACACTGCATCGCACTCCCCTCTGTCACTGCATCCCACTCCCGTAAGCTACTACATCCCACTCCCCCCATTCACTACGTTCCCTCTCCCCTCAGACACGGCATCATCCTCCCCTCAAATACTGCATCCCACTCCCCTCAGACATTACTTATCACTCTCCTCGGTAATTACATCCCACTCCAATCAGCCACTGCATCCCACTCCCGTCAGTCACTCCATCCCTCTCCCCTCTGTCACTGCATCGCACTCCCCAAAGTCAATACATTCTACTTCCCTCAGATGCTATATCTCACTTCCCTCAACCACTGCACCATTATCACCTCAGTCAATGCACTGCACTTCCCAGGAGAATAAATTCGACTCCCCTCAGCCAGTTCATCCGACTTCCATCCATCACTGCAACTGACGCCCCTCAGGCATTACATCTCAGTCACCACAGTGATATCTTCCAGCTCCCCTCAGTCACTACATACCACTCCACTCAGTCACTGCATCCCACTCCCCTAAGTGACTGCATTCCACTCCCCTCAGTCACAATCTCCCAGTCCCCTCAGTCACTACATCCCACTCCCCTGAGTCACTACCTCCCAATCACCAAAGTTACTAAATCCCACTCCTGTCAGTTACTACATACCACTTCTCTCTGTCATCACATTCCACTCCCCGCATTCACTATTTATCACTCCCCTCAGTCATTACATCCCACTCCCCTCAGTCACTACAATCTAAACCCCTCATTCTCTACATCCCACTCCCCGCAGTCACTATTTCCCTGTCCGCTAAGTCACTGGTTTCAACTCCACTCAGTTAGGGCATCCGACTCAACTGTGTCGCTGAACCCCAATCCCGTCCATCACTGCATCTCACATCACTCAGTCACTGCAAACCACTCAAAATGGTCATTAAATGCTGCTCCCCTGAATCATTACATCTCTCTGTCCTCGGTCAGTGCATCCCCTTCACTGAATTGCTGCATTCCACTTCCCAAAGTCACAACTTAATTATCCCCTCAGTCAATGCATCTCGCTCTCCTAATACACTGTATTTAAACTCCTTCTGTCACTGTATCCCACTCCATTCAGTCACAACATCCCAAACAACCCAGTCAGTTCATGGCACTCCCCTCAGTCACTTCATCCAACTCCGCTCAGTCTTTGAATCCCACTCCTCTCAGTTACTTCACTGCATTCCCCTCAGTCGCAATACCCCACGCCCCTCCGTCAGCGCACCACACTGCCTTCAGTTCCAGGTTTCAGTGAACATGTTGTGTGAAAGTTTTCTGTGGAATATCTCCTCCAAACTGATACCTGGTATTTCAGCTCCTGTTGGGCTAGTTGTTTCAGGGAGTGTAGATTTCCGACTCGAGTGTTCCTCAGATTCCAGAGTTGGTGTTGTCCCTTGATCTGAAATAAAGGAAGGAGACATGGGGGATTGATGTGCACCCATCAACTCAAGAGATCATTTAATTGGTAAGACAATTGAGGAAATTATTCACTGCATCATTCAATCAGATATTCAACTGGAAGACCACCAATGTTACCCTGCTCTGTCACTCCTGTCTGTACCCCTGTGACTAAATCCAAGTCCCATCAGTCACTACATCATACACCCCTCAGTCGCTACATCCCAATCCCACCAGACATTAAATCCTCCTACCCTCATTTGGTCTATTCCATTCCCCTCAGCCATTAAATCCCACTCACCTTAGTCACTAAAACCCTCTCCCCTAAATCACTCCACCTGACTCCCCTGAGACACGGTGTCAGTTCCCCTTCTGTAATTCCACCCCACTCCCCTGACTCAGTGTCTCCCACCCTGGGAGCCACTTCATCCCACTCCCCTCAGTCACTACATCCCACTAACCTCAGTCACTACATTCCACTCCCCTCAGTCACTGCATCCCACTCCCCTCATTCACTACATCCCACTACGCTCAGTCATTGAAACACACTCCACTATGTCACCATATCCCACCCCCCTCAGTCCCTACATCCCACTCCCCCGAGTCACCACATTCTAGTTTACCAAAACATGACATATCATTGTCCTCTGGCACAATTACACATTCCCTCTGTAAGCGGTTGAATGATACATTTGATAGAACCCTCCTGGAGTCAATTAAAGTGAGGAATCTGTTTCTCAGGAACCCCAACCTACAGATATCTGAGATTGAAGACTTCGCTAAAATAGTAGGTTTTATATCATCAGATTCTTTCGTCGATTGTTCCTCGGGCTCCTGAGTTGGAGAAGTCTCTGAATCTGTAATAAAGGACGCGGGAGATGAGGGAGCGAGGAGTGGAGATAAGTTGAGATTTCACTCGTTTGACATGAAGCTTGAGTGAACGTCACACATTTTAGTAAATATGGATAGTTTAAGTCGTTTATATTGGCACTTGTAGGTTCTCGGAGTGAATGTTTGCTATATATTTTAAATTTGAGTTCTATTTCTGTGTTTGTGTGATGAGAAAGGTCAGACTGAGTTTTGGTTTCACTTTGAATAGGTGATTGCATTTCAAATGAGAGTTTACAACTAAAGAAATTCAGCAAATACAACAGTAGAATGAAATGGTGTTGTTACCTAGCAACAGGTGTCCAGCCTGGTAGGTATCTCCCACAAACACACACGGAAGAAGACAGACAGAAGCTTGTTTGGGAAGCTGTTGGAGTTCTGCTAGCTTTCCAGAGGAACAGAAGCCACTGAAAAGGGGCAGGTTGCTAGTCCCAATAGAAAACTTGTTGTCAGTAGCTGCCAGAGAGGCTGGTGCAATGGGGACAGATAACCAGACCCCACTTGAAGACAAGAGCACAAAAGTTAGGGGAATGGAACAGGAGAAAGTCTGAAGCAGGTCCTGTAAAGGAAGTTAAGATTTAGGGAAAGAGAAAATGCAACATGCTTCAGATTTAAAGAGTCAAATGCTGCAAGAAGCAGATTGGAAGTGAAAGCAGGTTGCACGAGGTAAGAAGGTAAAATAAAGAAAGTAAAAAATAAAACCTAGGATTCCAGCCCTCAGTTACTAAATTTCAATCGCCACATTCACTACATCCCATTCCCCTAACTCACTATGTCCCACTCACACAGTCGTTACATCCCTAAAATTCAGTCACCCTTGATCACAGAATCCAAGTTCCCTCAGTTACTACTCGCCATTCCCCTCAGCCGCAGCATTCCATTCCTCCACTCACTACAGCCCACTCCCCTCAGTCAGTACATCCCGCAACCTTGAGCATCAGATTTCAGCGATCATATTGTGTGAAGATTTTCTGTAGAATATCCACTCCAGCCTGATACCTGTTATTTCAGATGCTGTTGGTCTAGACGATGGAGGGACAGTGGATTCTTTAGTCGAGTGTTCCTCAGGTTCTGGAGTTGGTGCTGTCAGTGGATCTGCAATGAAGTAAGGAGACATGGGAGATTACAGAGTGTGGATCACTTCCAGAGAGCATTCACTTGGTAGGAAAGTTTAGCAAATGATTCACTTCATCATTTATATAGTTTGAACCCCACCAAATTAATTCTGCTTTGTCACTCATGACTGTACATAATTCCCAGTCACACCAGTCACTAAATCCCACACCCCTCAGTCACTACATTCCACTGCCCTCAGTCACTACATCCCACCCCCTCTCTCAATATATCCCACACCCCTCACTCACTATATCCCACTGCCCTCACTTACTAAATCCGACTCCCCTCACTCACTATATCCCAATCCCCTCAGTCACAACATCCCCCTCACCTCATTCACAACACTCACCCCGCTCAAATCCTTTCCCCCCCAGCCACGACGTCCCAATACCCTCAGTCACTACATCAAACTGAGGGCAGGTGGTTGCTGTTTGCGGGGGGTAGCCTGGTAATGGGGAGGGCTGTCGTGTGCCCGGGGTGGTGTGGGGGGGGGAGCTGTCTGGAACTGGGGTTTGGGGAGAGTAGTTGTGGTTTGGGGAGGTGATCCAGAAGTCAGTTGTGCATCAGAGTTACAACCGGGGTTATTTGGGGGTGAGGATGTTTGGTGGGCGGGGGGGTGGGGGGGGGGTGGGGGTGTGGTGGGAGGCGGGGTGGTGAGGGGGAGGGAGTGCGTGGGGAGGTTTCCTGTGTGGGTTTCGGGTGGGTGTCAGTCCTGGAATAACCGAGCAGGTGGAAGTGGTTTTAACCTTTCTCCCTTTTCGATGGTAACTACCCTGCTAAATTTCTCAGAACCAACCAAATTCCTCATCTTAAATGTTAGAGTCGGATATTCATGGTGCAGGGAAATTTTCCATCGGAAGTTCCATTTTCCGGGGAAATGTCCGTGTATTCCTCACATGGAGACTCCGAGGGGTTTCCCCCTTGAATCTTCCGGAGTACCCCCCGGGAACGAAGGCCCTCACCCACCGGAGATGGGAAGTCCTGGGTGATTCTAACAGAGAGAATTGTGGAGAGTCCCAGCAACGGGAATCAGCCCATCCTATATTTAATCCTCACGGGCAATTTCACTGCGTGTGTGTGCATCAGGA
>NW_027597461.1:0-79575 GCF_964194155.1 Cetorhinus maximus | reverse complement strand
GAGGGTGTTCCAGGATTTTGTCCCTGTGGTGTAGGTGCACACATGGCGCAGTTAGAGAGGCAGTTCCAGAATTTGACCCTATGGTGTAGGTACACCCAGTGCGATGTTAGAGAGGGAGTTCCAGGATTTTGTCCGTGTGGTGTAGGTACACCCACGGCGCTGTTAGGGAGGGAGTTCCAGGATTTTGTCCGTGTGGTGTAGGTACACCCACAGCGCTGTTAGGGAGGGAGTTCTAGGATTTTGTCCCGTGTGTGGTGTAGGTACACCCACGGCGCTGCTAGGGAGGGAGTTCCAGGATTTTGTCCGTGTGGTGTAGGTACACTCACAGCGCTGTTAGGGAGGTAGTTCCAGGATTTTGTCCCCGTGTGGTGTAGGTACACCCACGGCGCTGTTAGGGAGGGAGTTCCAGGATTTTGTCCGCGTCTGGTGTAGGTACACCCACGGCGCTGTTAGGGAGGGAGTTCCAGGATTTTGTCCGTGTGGTGTAGGTACATCCACGGCGCTGTTAGGGAGGGAGTTCCAGGATTTTGTCCCTGTGGTGTAGGTACACCCACGGCGCTGTTAGGGAGGGAGTTCCAGGATTTTGTCCCGTGTGGTGTAGGTACACCGACGGCGCTGTTAGGGAGGTAGTTCCAGGATTTTGTCCGTGTGGTGTAGGTACACCAACGGCGCTGTTAGGGAGGGAGTTCCAGGATTTTCTCCGTGTGGTGTAGGTACACCCACGGCGTTGTTTGGGAGGGAGTTCCAGGATTTTGTCCCTGTGGTGTAGGTACACCCACGGCGCTGTTAGGGAGTGAGTTCCTGGATTTTGTCCCGTGTGTGGTGTAGGTACACCAACGGCGCTGTTAGGGAGGAAGTTCCAGGATTTTGTCCCGTGTGTAGTGCAGGTACACCCACAGCGCTGTTAGGGAGGGAGTTCCTGGATTTTGTCCGTGTGGTGTAGGTACACCCACGGCGCTGTTAGGGAGGGAGTTCCAGGATTTTGTCCGTGTGGTGTAGGTACAACCACGGCGCTGTTAGGGAGGGAGTTCCAGGATTTTTCCCGTGTGGTGTAGGTACACCCACGGCGCTGTTAGGGAGGGAGTTCCTGGATTTTGTCATCGTGTGGTGTAGGTACACCCACAGCGCTGTTAGGGAGGGAGTTCCAGGATTTTGTGCCTGTGGTGTAGGTACACCCACGGCGTTGTTAGGGAGTGAGTTCCAGGATTTTGTCCCGTGTGTGGTGTTGGTACACCCACGGCGATGTTAGGGAGGAAGTTCCAGGATTTTGTCCCGAGTGTTGTGTAGGTACACCCACAGCGCTGTTAGGGAGGGAGTTCCAGGATTTTGTCCGTGTGGTGTAGGTACACCCACAGCGCTGTTAGGGAGGGAGTTCCAGGATTTTGTCCCTTTGGTGTAGGTACACCCACGCCGCTGTTAAGGAGGGATTTCCAGGATTTTGTCTCTGTGTTGTAGGTACACCCACGGCGCTGTTAGGGAGGGAGTTCCAGTATTTTGTCCCGTTTGTGGTGTAGGTACACCCACAGCGCTGTTAGGGACGGAGTTCCAGGATTTTGTCCCTGTGGTGTAGGTACACCCACGGCGCTGTTAGTGAGTGAGTTCCAGGATTTTGTCCCGTGTGTGGTGTAGGTACACCCACGGCGCTGTTAGGGAGGAAATTCCAGGATTTTGTCCCGTGTGTGGTGTAGGTACACCCACAGCGCTGTTAGGGAGGGAGTTCCAGGATTTTGTCCGTGTGGTGTAGGTACACCCACGGCGCTGTTAGGGAGGGATTCCAGGATTTTGTCCCTGTGGTGTACGAACACCCACGGCGCTGTTAGGGAGGGAGTTCCAGGATTTTGTCCGTGTGGTGTAGGTACACCCACGACGCTGTTAGGGAGGGTGTTCCAGGATTTTGTCCCTGTGGTGTAGGTACACACAGGGCGCAGTTAGAGAGGCAGTTCCAGAACTTGACCCTATGGTGTAGCTACACCCAGTGCGATGTTAGGGAGGGAGTTCCAGGATTTTGTCCGTGTGGTGTAGGTACACCCACGGCGCTGTTAGGGAGGGAGTTCCTGGATTTTGTCCGTGTGGTGTCAGTACACGCACGGTGCGGTTCGGGAGGGACTTCCAGGATTTTGTCCATGTGGTATAGGTACACCCACAGCGCTGTTAGGGAGGGAGTTCCAGGATTTTGTCCCTGTGGTGTAGGTACACCCACGCCGCTGTTAGGGAGTGAGTTCCAGGATTTTGTTCCGTGTGTGGTGTAGGTACACCCACGGTGCTGTTAGGGAGGTACTTCCAGGATTTTGTCCCGTGTGTGGTGTAGGTACACCCACAGCGCTGTTAGGGAGGGAGTTCCAGGATTTTGTCCGTATGGTGTAGGTACACCCACGGCGCTGTTAGGGAGGGAGTTCCAGGATTTTGTCCGTGTGGTGTAGGTACACCCACGGCGCTGTTAGGGAGGGAGTTCCAGGATTTTCTCCCCGTGTGGTGTAGGTACACCCACGGCGCTGTTAGGGAGGGAGTTCCAGGATTTTGTCCCTGTGGTGTAGGTACACCCACGGCGCTGTTAGGGAGTGAGTTCCAGGATTTTGTCCCGTGTGTGGTGTAGGAACACCCACGGCGCTGTTAGGGAGGGAGTTCCAGGATTTTATCCAGTTTGTGGTGTAGGTACACCCACAGCGCTGTTAGGGATGGAGTTCCAGGATTTTGTCCCAGTGGTGTAGGTACACCCACGGCGCTGTTAGTGAGTGAGTTCCAGGATTTTGTCCCGTGTGTGGTGTAGGTACACCCACGGCGCTGTTAGGGAGGGAGTTCCAGGATTTTGTCCCGTTTGTGGTGTAGGTACACCCACAGCGCTGTTAGGGACGGAGTTCCAGGATTTTGTCCCTGTGGTGTAGGTACACCCACGGCGCTGTTAGTGAGTGAGTTCCAGGATTTTGTCCCGTGTGTGGTGTAGGTACACCCACGGCGCTGTTTGGGAGGGAGTTCCAGGATTTTGTCCCTGTGGTGTAGGTACACCCACGGCGCTGTTAGGGAGTGAGTTCCTGGATTTTGTCCCTGTGGTGTAGGTACACCCACTGCGCTGTTAGGGAGCGAGTTCCAGGATTTTGTCCTTGTGGTGTAGATACACCCACGGCGCTGTTAGGGAGGGAGTTCCAGGATTTTGCCCGTGTGGTGTAGGTACACCCACGGCGCTGTTAGGGAGCCAGTTCCAGGATTTTGTCCCCGTGTGGTGTAGGTACACCCACGGCGCTGTTAGGGAGGGAGTTCCAGGATTTTGTCCGTGTGGTGTAGGTACACCCACGCCGCTGTTAGGGAGTGAGTTCCAGGATTTTGTCCCGTGTGTGGTGTAGGTACACCCACGGCGCTGTTAGGGAGGGAGTTCCAGGATTTTGTCCCTGTGGTGTAGGTACACCCACGGCGCTGTTAGGGAGGGAGTTCCAGGATTTTGTCCCTGTGGTGTAGGTACACCCATGGCGCTGTTCGGGAGTAAGTTCCAGGATTTTGTACCGTGTGTGGTGTAGGTACACCCACGGCGCTGTTAGGGAGGAAGTTCCAGGATTTTGTCCCGTGTGTGGTGTTGGTACACCCACAGCGCTGTTTGGGAGGGAGTTCCAGGATTTTGTCCTTGCGGTGTAGGTACACCCACGGCGCTGTGAGAGAGGTAGTTCCAGGATTTTGTCCCCGTGTGCTGTAGGTACATTCACGGCGCTGTTAGGGAGGGAGTTCCAGGATTTTGTCCCTGTGGTGTAGGTACACCCACCCCGCTGTTAGGGAGTGAGTTCCAGGATTTTGTCCCGTGTGTGGTGTAGGTACACCCACGGCGCAGTTAGGGAGGAACTTCCAGGATTTTGTCCCGTGTGTCGTGTAGGTACACCCACAGCGCTGTTAGGGAGGGCGTTCCAGGATTTTGTCCGTATGGTGTAGGTACACCCACGGCGATGTTAGGGAGGGAGTTCCAGGATTTTGTCCCTGTGGTGTAGGTACACCCACGGCGCTGTTAGGGAGGGTGTTCCAGGATTTTGTCCCTGTGGTGTAGGTACACCCACGGCGCTGTTAGGGAGTGAGTTCCAGGATTTTGTCCCGTGTGTGGTGTAGGAACACCCACGGCGCTGTTAGGGAGGAAGTTCCAGGATTTTGTCCCGTTTATGGTGTTGGTACCCCCACGACGCTGTTAGGGAGGGAGTTCCAGGATTTTGTCCCTGTGGTGTAGGTACACCCACGCCGCTGTTAGGGAGTGAGTTCCAGGATTTTGTCCCGTGTGTGGTGTAGGTACACCCACGGCGCTGTTAGGGAGGAACTTCCTGGATTTTGTCCCGTCTGTGGTGTAGGTACACCCACAGCGCTGTTAGGGAGGGAGTTCCAGGATTTTGTCCCTGTGGTGTAGGTACACCCACGGCGCTGTTAGGGAGGGAGTTCCAGGATTTTCTCCCCGTGTCGTGTAGGTACACCCACGGCGCTGTTAGGGAGGGTGTTCCAGGATTTTGTCCCTGTGGTGTAGGTACACACATGGCGCAGTTAGAGAGGCAGTTCCAGAATTTGACCCTATGGTGTAGGTACACCCAGTGCGATGTTAGGGAGGGAGTTCCAGGATTTTGTCCGTGTGGTGTAGGTACACCCACGGCGCTGTTAGGGAGGGAGTTCCAGGATTTTGTCCGTGTGGTGTAGGTACACCCACAGCGCTGTTAGGGAGGAAGTTCTAGAATTTTGTCCCGTGTGTGGTGTAGGTACACCCACGGCGCTGCTAGGGAGGGAGTTCCAGGATTTTGTCCGTGTGGTGTAGGTACACTCACAGCGCTGTTAGGGAGGTAGTTCCAGGATTTTGTCCCCGTGTGGTGTAGGTACACCCACGGCGCTGTTAGGGAGGGAGTTCCAGGATTTTGTCCGCGTCTGGTGTAGGTACACCCACGGCGCTGTTAGGGAGGGAGTTCCAGGATTTTGTCCGTGTGGTGTAGGTACATCCACGGCGCTGTTAGGGAGGGAGTTCCAGGATTTTGTCCCTGTGGTGTAGGTACACCCACGGCGCTGTTAGGGAGGGAGTTCCAGGATTTTGTCCCGTGTGGTGTAGGTACACCGACGGCGCTGTTAGGGAGGTCGTTCCAGGATTTTGTCCGTGTGGTGTAGGTACACCAACGGCGCTGTTAGGGAGGGAGTTCCAGGATTTTCTCCGTGTGGTGTAGGTACACCCACGGCGTTGTTTGGGAGGGAGTTCCAGGATTTTGTCCCTGTGGTGTAGGTACACCCACGGCGCTGTTAGGGAGTGAGTTCCTGGATTTTGTCCCGTGTGTGGTGTAGGTACACCAACGGCGCTGTTAGGGAGTAAGTTCCAGGATTTTGTCCCGTGTGTAGTGCAGGTACACCCACAGCGCTGTTAGGGAGGGAGTTCCAGGATTTTGTCCGTGTGGTGTAGGTACACCCACGGCGCAGTTAGGGAGGGAGTTCCAGGATTTTGTCCGTGTGGTGTAGGTACAACCACGGCGCTGTTAGGGAGGGAGTTCCAGGATTTTTCCCGTGTGGTGTAGGTACACCCACGGCGCTGTTAGGGAGGGAGTTCCTGGATTTTGTCATCGTGTGGTGTAGGTACACCCACAGCGCTGTTAGGGAGGGAGTGCCAGGATTTTGTCCCTGTGGTGTAGGTACACCCACGGCGTTGTTAGGGAGTGAGTTCCAGGATTTTGTCCCGTGTGTGGTGTTGGTACACCCACGGCGATGTTAGGGAGGAAGTTCCAGGATTTTGTCCCGAGTGTTGTGTAGGTACACCCACAGCGCTGTTAGGGAGGGAGTTCCAGGATTTTGTCCGTGTGGTGTAGGTACACCCACAGCGCTGTTAGGGAGCGAGTTCCAGGATTTTGTCCCTTTGGTGTAGGTACACCCACGCCGCTGTTAGGGAGGGATTTCCAGGATTTTGTCTCTGTGTAGATACACCCACAGCGCTATTAGGGAGGGAATTCCAGGAATTTGTCCCTGTGGTGTATGTACACCCACGGCGCTGTTAGGGAGGGAGTTCCAGGATTTTGTCCGTGTGGTGTAGGTACACCCACGGCGCTGTAAGGGAGGGAGTTCCAGGATTTTGTCCCTGTGGTGTAGGTACACCCACGGCGCTGTTACTGAGTGAGTTCCTGGATTTTGTCCCGTGTGTGGTGTAGGTACACCCACGGCGCTGTTAGGGAGGAAGTTCCAGGATTTTGTCCCGTGTGTGGTGTAGGTACACCCACAGCGCTGTTAGGGAGGGAGTTCCAGGATTTTGTCCCCGTGTGGTGTAGGTACACCCACGACGCTGTTAAGGAGAGCGTTCCAGGATGTTGTCCGTGTGGTGTAGGTACACCCACGGCGCTGTTAGGGAGGGAGTTCCAGGAATTTGTCCCCGTGTGGTGTAGGTACACCCTTGGCGCTGTTAGGGAGGGAGTTCCAGGATTTTGTCCGTGTGGTGTAGGTACACCCACGGCGCGGTTAGGGAGGGAGTTCCAGGATTTTGTCTCTGTGTTGTAGGTACACCCACGGCGCTGTTAGGGAGGGAGTTCCAGGAATTTGTCCGTGTGGTGTAGGTACACCCATGGCGCTGTTAGGGAGGGAGTTCCAGGATTTTGTCCGTGTGGTGTAGGTACACCCACGGCGCTGTTAGGGAGGGAGTTCCAGGATTTTGCCCGTGTGGTGTAGGTAGACCAACGGCGCTGTTAGGGAGGGAGTTCCAGGATTTTGTCCCTGTGGTGTAGGTACACTCACGGCGCTGTTAGGGAGTGAGTTCCAGGATTTTGTCCCGTGTGTGGTGTTGGTACACCCACGGCGCTGTTAGGGAGGAAGTTCCAGGATTTTGTCCCGAGTGTTGTGTAGGTACACCCACAGCGCTGTTAGGGAGGGAGTCCCAGGATTTTGTCCGTGTGGCGTAGGTACACCCACGGCGCTGTTAGGGAGAGAGTTCCAGGATTTTGTCCCGTTGGTGTAGGTACACCCATGCCGCTGTTAGGGAGGGATTACCAGGATTTTGTCACTGTGTAGATACACCCACAGCGCTATTAGGGAGGGAGTTCCAGGAATTTGTCCGTGTGGTGTATGTACACCCACGGCGCTGTTAGGGAGGGATTTCCAGGATTTCGTCCCTGTGGTGTAGGTACACCCACGGCGCTGTTTGGGAGTGAGTTCGAGGATTTTGTCCCGTGTGTGCTGTGGGTACACCCACAGCGCTGTTAGGGAGGAAGTTCCAGGATTTTGTCCCGTGTGTGGTGTAGGTACACCCACAGCGCTGTTAGGGAGGGAGTTCCAGGATTTTGTCCGTGTGGTGTAGGTACACCCACGGCGCCGTTAGGGAGGGAGTTCCAGGATTTTGTCCCTGTGGTGTAGGTACACCCACGGCGCTGTTAGGGAGTGAGTTCCAGCATTTTGTCCCGTGTGTGGTGTAGGCACACCCACGGCGCTGTTAGGGAGGGAGTTCCAGGGTTTTATCTCTGTTGTGTAGGTACACCCACGGCGCTGTTAGGGAGGGAGTTCCAGGGTTTTGTCTCTGTTGTGTAGGTACACCCACGGCGCTGTTAGGGAGGGAGTTCCAGGGTTTTGTCTCTGTTGTGTAGGTACACCCACGGCGCTGTTAGGGATGGAGTTCCAGGATTTTGTCCCTTTGGTGTAGGTACACCCACGGCGCTCTTAGGGAGGGAGTTCCAGGATTTTGTCCCTTTGGTGTAGGTACACCCACGCCGCTGTTAGGGAGGGATTTCCAGGATTTTGTCACTGTGTAGATACACCCACAGCGCTATTAGGGAGGGAGTTCCAGTATTTTGACCCCGTGTGCTGTAGGTACACCCACGGCGCTGTTAGGGAGGGAGTTCCAGGATTTTGTCCCTGTGGTGTAGGTACACCCACGGCGCTGTTAGGGAGTGAGTTCCTGGATTTTGTCCTGTGTGTGGTGTAGGTACACCCATAGCGCTGTTAGGGAGGACGTTCCAGGATTTTGACCCGTGTGTGGTGTAGGTACACCCACGGCGCTGTTAGGGAGGGAGTTCCAGGATTTTGTCCCGTGTGGTGTAGGTACACCCACGGCGCTGTTAGGGAGGGAGTTCCAGGATGTTGTCTGTGTGGTGTAGGTACACCCACGGTGCTGTTAGGGAGGGAGTTCCAGGATTTTGTCCGTGTGGTGTAGGTACACCCACGGCGCTGTTAGGGAGTGAGTTCCAGAATTTTGTCCCCTTGGTGTAGGTACACCCACGACGGTGTTAGGGAGTGAGTTCCAGGATTTTGTCACGTGTGTGGTGTAGGTACACCCACGGCGCTGTTAGGGAGGGTGTTCCAGGATTTTGTCCCTGTGGTGTAGGTACACCCACGGCGCTGTTAGGGAGTGAGTTCCAGGATTTTGTCCCGTGTGTGGTGTAGGAACACCCACGGCGCTGTTAGGGAGGAAGTTCCAGGATTTTGTCCCGTTTGTGGTGTAGGTACACCCACAGCGCTGTTAGGGACGGAGTTCCAGGATTTTGTCCCTGTGGTGTAGGTACACCCACGGCGCTGTTAGTGAGTGAGTTCCAGGATTTTGTCCCGTGTGTGGTGTAGGTACACCCACGGCGCTGTTAGGGAGGAAATTCCAGGATTTTGTCCCGTGTGTGGTGTAGGTACACCCACAGCGCTGTTAGGGAGGGAGTTCCAGGATTTTGTCCGTGTGGTGTAGGTACACCCACGGCGCTGTTAGGGAGGGATTCCAGGATTTTGTCCCTGTGGTGTACGAACACCCACGGCGCTGTTAGGGAGGGAGTTCCAGGACTTTGTCCGTGTGGTGTAGGTACACCCACGACACTGTTAGGGAGGGTGTTCCAGGATTTTGTCCCTGTGGTGTAGGTACACACAGGGCGCAGTTAGAGAGGCAGTTCCAGAACTTGACCCTATGATGTAGCTACACCCAGTGCGATGTTAGGGAGGGAGTTCCAGGATTTTGTCCCTGTGGTGTAGGTACACCCACGGCGCGGTTAGGGAGGGAGTTCCAGGATTTTGTCTGTGTTTTGTAGGTACACCCACGGCGCTGTTAGGGAGGGAGTTCCAGGATTTTGTCCCCGTGTGTGGTGTAGGCACACCCACAGCGCTGTTAGGGACGAACTTCCAGGATTTTGTCCCGTTTGTGGTGTAGGTACAGCCACATCGCTGTTAGGGAGGGATTTCGAGGATTTTGTCCCTGTGGTGTAGGTACACCCACGGCGCTGTTTGGGAGGGTGGTCCATGAATTTGTCCGTGTGGTGTAGGTTCACCCACGGCGCTGTTAGGGAGGGAGTTCCAGGATTTTGTCCCGTGTGCGGTGTAGGTACACCCACAGCGCTGTTAGGGAGGGAGTTCCAGGATTTTGTCCGTATGGTGTAGGTACACCCACGGCGCTGTTAGGGAGGGAGTTCCAGGATTTTGTCCCTGTGGTGTAGGTACACCCACGGCGCTGTTAGGGAGGGAGTTCCAGGATTTTCTCCCCGTGTGGTGTAGGTACACCCACGGCGCTGTTAGGGAGGGTGTTCCAGGATTTTGTCCCTGTGGTGTAGGTACACCCACGGCGCTGTTAGGGAGTGAGTTCCAGGATTTTGTCCCGTGTGTGGTGTAGGAACACCCACGGCGCTGTTAGGGAGGAAGTTCCAGGATTTTGTCCCGTTTGTGGTGTAGGTACGCCCACAGCGCTGTTAGGGACGGAGTTCCAGGATTTTGTCCCTGTGGTGTAGGTACACCCACGGCGCTGTTAGTGAGTGAGTTCCAGGATTTTGTCCCGTGTGTGGAGTAGGTACACCCACGGCGCTGTTAGGGAGGGAGTTCCAGGATTTTGTCCCGTGTGTGGTGTAGGTACACCGACGGCGCTGTTAGGGAGGGAGTTCCAGGATTTTGTCTGTGTGGTGTAGGTACACCCACGGCGCTGTTAGGGAGGGAGTTCCAGGATTATGTCCCGTGTGGTGTAGGTACACCCACGGCGCTGTTTGGGATGGAGTTCCAGGATTTTGTCCCTGTGGTGTAGGTACACCCACGGCGCTGTAAGGGAGTGAGTTCCTGGATTTTGTCCCTGTGGTGTAGGTACACCCACGGCGCTGTTAGGGAGGGAGTTCCAGGATTTTGTCCGTGTGGTGTAGGTACACCTACGGCGCTGTTAGGGAGTGAGTTCCAGGATTTTGTCCCGTGTGTGGTGTAGGTACACCCACGGCGCTGTTAGGGAGGGTGTTCCAGGATTGTGTCTGTGTGGTGTAGGTACACCCACAGCGCTGTTAGGGAGGGTGTTCCAGGAATTTGTCCGTGTGGTGTAGGTACACCCACGGCGCTGTTAGGGAGGGAGTTCCAGGATTTTGTCCGTGTGGTGTAGGTACACCCACGGCACGGTTAGGGAGGGAGTTCCAGGATTTTGTCTGTGTGGTGTAGGTACACCCACGGCGCTGTTAGGGAGGATGTTCCAGGATTTTGTCCGTGTGGTGTAGGTACACCCACTGCGCTGTTAGGGAGCGAGTTCCAGGATTTTGTCCTTGTGGTGTAGGTACACCGACGGCGCTGTTAGGGAGGGAGTTCCAGGATTTAGCCCGTGTGGTGTAGGTACACCCACGGCGCTGTTAGGGAGCCAGTTCCAGGATTTTGTCCCCGTGTGGTGTAGGTACACCCACGGCGCTGTTAGGGAGGGAGTTCCAGGATTTTGTCCGTGTGGTGTAGGTACACCCACGGCGCTGTTAGGGAAGCAGTTCCAGGATTTTGTCCCTGTGGTGTAGGTACACCTACGGCGCTGTTAGGGAGTGAGTTCCAGGATTTTGTCCCGTGTGTGGTGTAGGTACACCCACAGCGCTGTTATGGAGGGAGTTCCAGGATTTTATCCCGTGTGTGGTGTTGGTACACCCACAGCGCTGTTTGGGAGGGAGTTCCAGGATTTTGTCCTTGCGGTGTAGGTAAACCCACGGCGCTGTTAGGGAGGGAGTTCCAGGATTTTGTCACTGTGGTGTAGGTACACCCACCCTGCTGTTATGGAGTGAGTTCCAGGATTTTGTCCCGTGTGTGGTGTAGGTACACCCAGGGCGCTGTTAGGGAGGAACTTCAAGGATTTTGTCCCGTGTGTGGTGTAGGTACACCCACAGCGCTGTTAGGGAGGGAGTTCCAGGATTTTGTTCGTATGGTGTAGGTACACCCACGGCGATGTTAGGGAGGGAGTTCCAGGATTTTGTCCCTGTGGTGTAGGTACACCCACGGCGCTGTTAGTGAGGGAGTGCCAGGATTTTGTCCCCGTGTGGTGTAGGTACACCCACGGCGCAGTTAGGGAGTGTGTTCCAGGATTTTCTCCCTGTGGTGTAGGTACACCCACGGCGCTGTTAGGGAGTGAGTTCCAGGATTTTGTCCCTTGTGTGGTGTAGGAACACCCACGGCGCTGTTAGGGAGGAAGTTCCAGGATTTTGTCCCGTTTGTGGTGTAGGTACACCCACGACGCTGTTAGGGAGGGAGTTCCAGGATTTTGTCCCTGTGGTGTAGGTACACCCACGCCGCTGTTAGGGAGTGAGTTCCAGGATTTTGTCCCGTGTGTGGTGTAGGTACACCCACAGCGCTGTTAGGGAGGGAGTTCCAGGATTTTGTCCGTATGGTGTAGGTACACCCACGGCGTTGTTAGGGAGGGAGTTCCAGGATTTTGTCCCTGTGGTGTAGGTACACCCACGGCGCTGTTAGGGAGGGAGTTCCAGGATTTTCTCCCCGTGTGGTGTAGGTACACCCACGGCGCTGTTAGGGAGGGTGTTCCAGGATTTTGTACGTGTGGTGTAGGTACACCCACGGCGCTGTTACGGAGTGAGTTCCAGGATTTTGTCCCTGTGGTGTTGGTACACCCACGGCGCTGTTAGGGAGGTACTTCCTGGATTTTGTCCCGTGTGTGGTGTAGGTACACCCACAGCGCTGTTAGGGAGGGAGTTCCAGGATTTTGTCCGTATGGTGTAGGTACACCCACGGCGTTGTTAGGGAGGGAGTTCCAGGATTTTGTCACTGTGGTGTAGGTACACCCACCCTGCTGTTATGGAGTGAGTTCCAGGATTTTGTCCCGTGTGTGCTGTAGGTACACCCACGGCGCTGTTAGGGAGGAACTTCAAGGATTTTGTCCCGTGTGAGGTGTAGGTACACCCACAGCGCTGTTAGGGAGGGAGTTCCAGGATTTTGTTCGTATGGTGTAGGTACACCCACGGCGATGTTAGGGAGGGATTCCAGGATTTTGTCCCTGTGGTGTAGGTACACCCACGGCGCTGTTAGTGAGGGAGTGCCAGGATTTTGTCCCCGTGTGGTGTAGGTACACCCACGGCGCAGTTAGGGAGTGTGTTCCAGGATTTTCTCCCTGTGGTGTAGGTACACCCACGGCGCTGTTAGGGAGTGAGTTCCAGGATTTTGTCCCTTGTGTGGTGTAGGAACACCCACGGCGCTGTTAGGGAGGAAGTTCCAGGATTTTGTCCCGTTTGTGGTGTAGGTACACCCACGACGCTGTTAGGGAGGGAGTTCCAGGATTTTGTCCCTGTGGTGTAGGTACACCCACGCCGCTGTTAGGGAGTGAGTTCCAGGATTTTGTCCCGTGTGTGGTGTAGGTACACCCACAGCGCTGTTAGGGAGGGAGTTCCAGGATTTTGTCCGTATGGTGTAGGTACACCCACGGCGTTGTTAGGGAGGGAGTTCCAGGATTTTGTCCCTGTGGTGTAGGTACACCCACGGCGCTGTTAGGGAGGGAGTTCCAGGATTTTCTCCCCGTGTGGTGTAGGTACACCCACGGCGCTGTTAGGGAGGGTGTTCCAGGATTTTGTACGTGTGTTGTAGGTACACCCACGGCGCTGTTACGGAGTGAGTTCCAGGATTTTGTCCCTGTGGTGTAGGTACACCCACGGCGCTGTTAGGGAGGTACTTCCTGGATTTTGTCCCGTGTGTGGTGTAGGTACACCCACAGCGCTGTTAGGGAGGGAGTTCCAGGATTTTGTCCGTATGGTGTAGGTACACCCACGGCGTTGTTAGGGAGGGAGTTCCAGGATTTTGTCCCTGTGGTGTAGGTACACCCACGGCGCTGTTAGGGAGGGAGTTCCAGGATTTTCTCCCCGTGTGGTGTAGGTACACCCACGGCGCTGTTAGGGAGGGTGTTCCAGGATTTTGTACGTGTGGTGTAGGTACACCCACGGCGCTGTTACGGAGTGAGTTCCAGGATTTTGTCCCGTGTGTGGCGTACGAACACCCACGGCGCTGTTAGGGAGGAAGTTCCAGGATTTTGTCCCGTTTGTGGTGTAGGTACACCGACAGCGATGTAAGGGACGGAGTTCCAGGATTTTGTCCCTGTGGTGTAGGTACACCCACGGCGCTGTTAGTGAGTGAGTTCCAGGATTTTGTCCGTGCGGTGTAGGTACACCCACGACGCCTGTTAGGGAGGGAGTTCCAGGATTTTGTCCGTGTGGTGTAGGTACACTCACAGCGCTGTTAGGGAGGTAGTTCCAGGATTTTGTCCCCGTGTGGTGTAGGTACACCCACGGCGCTGTTAGGGAGGGAGTTCCAGGATTTTGTCCGCGTCTGGTGTAGTTACACCCACGGCGCTGTTAGGGAGGGAGTTCCAGGATTTTGTCCGTGTGGTGTAGGCACATCCACGGCGCTGTTAGGGAGGGAGTTCCAGGATTTTGTCCCTGTGGTGTAGGTACACCCACGGCGCTGTTAGGGAGGGAGTTCCAGGGTTTTGTCCCGTGTGGTGTAGGTACACCGACGGCGCTGTTAGGGAGCGAGTTCCAGGATTTTGTCTGTGTGGTCTAGGTAGACCAACGGCGCTGTTAGGGAGCGAGTTCCAGTATTTTGTCCCTGTGGTGTAGGTACACCCACGGCGCTGTTAGGGAGTGAGTTCCTGGATTTTGTCCCTTGTGTGGTGTAGGTACACCAACGGCGCTGTTAGGGAGGAAGTTCCAGGATTTTGTCCCGTGTGTAGTGCAGGTACACCCACAGCGCTGTTAGGGAGGAAGTTCCAGGATTTTGTCCGTGTGGTGTAGGTACACCCACGGCGCTGTTAGGGAGGGAGTTCCAGGATTTTGTCCGTGTGGTGTAGGTACAACCACGGCGCTGTTAGGGAGGGAGTACCAGGATTTTTCCCGTGTGGTGTAGGTACACCCACGGCGCTGTTAGGGAGGGAGTTCCTGGATTTTGTCCCCGTGTGGTGTAGGTACACCCACGGCGCTGTTAGGGAGGGAGTTCCAGGATTTTGTCCCGTCTGTGGTGTAGGTACACCCACGGCGCTGTTAGGGAGGGAGTTCCTGGATTTTGTCCCGTGTGTGGTGTAGGTACACCCACAGCGCAGTTAGGGAGGGAGTTCCAGGATTTTGTCCGTATGGTGTAGGTACACCCACGGCGCTGTTAGGGAGGGTGTTCCAGAATTTTGTCCCTGTGGTGTAGGTACACCCACGGCGCTGTTAGGGAGGGAGTTCCAAGATTTTCTCCCCGTGTGGTGTAGGTACACCCACGGCGCTGTTAGGGAGGGTGTTCCAGGATTTTGTCCCTGTGGTGTAGGTACACCCACGGCGCTGTTACGGAGTGAGTTCCAGGATTTTGTCCCGTGTGTGGTGTAGGAACACCCACGGCGCTGTTAGGGAGGAAGTTCCAGGATTTTGTCCCGTTTGTGGTGTAGGTACACCTACAGCGCTGTTAGGGACGGAGTTCCAGGATTTTGTCGCTGTGGTGTAGGTACACCCACGGCGCTGTTAGTGAGTGAGTTCCAGGATTTTGTCCGTGCGGTGTAGGTACACCCACGACGCCTGTTCGGGAGGGAGATTCAGGATTTTGTCCGTGTGGTGTAGGTACACTCACAGCGCTGTTAGGGAGGTAGTTCCAGGATTTTGTCCAAGTGTGGTGTAGGTACACCCACGGCGCTGTAAGGGAGGGAGTTCCAGGATTTTGTCCGCGTCTGGTGTAGTTACACCCACGGCGCTGTTAGGGAGGGAGTTCCAGGATTTTGTCAGTGTGGTGTAGGTACATCCACGGCGCTGTTAGGGAGGGAGTTCCAGGATTTTGTCCCTGTGGTGTAGGTACTCCCACGGCGCTGTTAGGGAGGGAGTTCCAGGATTTTGTCCGTGTGGTGTAGGTACTCCCACGGCGCTGTTAGGGAGGGAGTTCCAGGATTTTGTCCGCGTCTGGTGTAGTTATACCCACGGCGCTGTTAGGGAGAGAGTTCAAGGATTTTGTCCGTGTGGTGTAGGCACATCCACGGCGCTGTTAGGGAGGGAGTTCCAGGATTTTGTCCCGTGTGTGGCGTACGAACACCCACGGCGCTGTTAGGGAGGAAGTTCCAGGATTTTGTCCCGTTTGTGGTATAGGTACACCGACAGCGCTGTTAGGGACGGAGTTCCAGGATTTTGTCCCTGTGGTGTAGGTACACCCACGGCGCTGTTAGTGAGTGAGTTCCAGGATTTTGTCCGTGCGGTGTAGGTACACCCACGACGCCTGTTAGGGAGGGAGTTCCAGGATTTTGTCCGTGTGGTGTAGGTACACTCACAGCGCTGTTAGGGAGGTAGTTCCAGGATTTTGTCCCCGTGTGGTGTAGGTACACCCACGGCGCTGTTAGGGAGGGAGTTCCAGGATTTTGTCCGCGTCTGCTGTAGTTACACCCACGGCGCTGTTAGGGAGGGAGTTCCAGGATTTTGTCCGTGTGGTGTAGGCACACCCACGGCGCTGATAGGGAGGGAGTTCCAGGATTTTGTCCCTGTGGTGTAGGTACACCCACGGCGCTGTTAGGGAGGGAGTTCCAGGGTTTTGTCCCGTGTGGTGTAGGTACACCGACGGCGCTGTTAGGGAGCGAGTTCCAGGATTTTGTCTGTGTGGTGTAGGTACACCAACGGCGCTGTTAGGGAGGGAGTTCCAGGATTTTGTCCGTGTGGTGTAGGTACACCCACGGCGTTGTTTGGGAGGGAGTTCCAGGATTTTGTCCCTGTGGTGTAGGTACACCCACGGCGCTGTTAGGGAGTGAGTTCCTGGATTTTGTCCCGTGTGTGGTGTAGGTACACCCACAGCGCTGTTAGGGAGGGAGTTCCAGGATTTTGTCCGTGTGGTGTAGGTACACCAACGGCGCTGTTAGGGAGGAAGTTCCAGGATTTTGTCCCGTGTGTAGTGCAGGTACACCCACAGCGCTGTTAGGGAGGAAGTTCCAGGATTTTGTCCGTGTGGTGTAGGTACACCCACAGTGCTGTTAGGGAGGGAGTTCCAGGATTTTGTCCGTGTGGTGTAGGTACACCCACGGCGCTGTTAGGGAGGGTGTTCCAGGATTTTGTACGTGTGGTGTAGGTACACCCACGGCGCTGTTACGCAGTGAGTTCCAGGATTTTGTCCCGTGTGTGGCGTACGAACACCCACGGCGCTGTTAGGGAGGAAGTTCCAGGATGTTGTCCCGTTTGTGGTGTAGGTACACCGACAGCGCTGTAAGGGACGGAGTTCCAGGATTTTGTCCCTGTGGTGTAGGTACACCCACGGCGCTGTTAGTGAGTGAGTTCCAGGATTTTGTCCGTGCGGTGTAGGTACACCCACGACGCCTGTTAGGGAGGGAGTTCCAGGATTTTGTCCGTGTGGTGTAGGTATACTCACAGCGCTGTTAGGGAGGTAGTTCCAGGATTTTGTCCCCGTGTGGTGTAGGTACACCCACGGCGCTGTTAGGGAGGGAGTTCCAGGATTTTGTCCGCGTCTGGTGTAGTTACACCCACGGCGCTGTTAGGGAGGGAGTTCCAGGATTTTGTCCGTGTGGTGTAGGCACATCCACGGCGCTGTTAGGGAGGGAGTTCCAGGATTTTGTCCCTGTGGTGTAGGTACACCCACGGCGCTGTTAGGGAGGGAGTTCCAGGGTTTTGTCCCGTGTGGTGTAGGTACACCGACGGCGCTGTTAGGGAGCGAGTTCCAGGATTTTGTCTGTGTGGTGTAGGTAGACCAACGGCGCTGTTAGGGAGCGAGTTCCAGTATTTTGTCCCTGTGGTGTAGGTACACCCACGGCGCTGTTAGGGAGTGAGTTCCTGGATTTTGTCCCTTGTGTGGTGTAGGTACACCAACGGCGCTGTTAGGGAGGAAGTTCCAGGATTTTGTCCCGTGTGTAGTGCAGGTACACCCACAGCGCAGCTAGGGAGGAAGTTCCAGGATTTTGTCCGTGTGGTGTAGGTACACCCACGGCGCTGTTAGGGAGGGAGTTCCAGGATTTTGTCCGTGTGGTGTAGGTACAACCACGGCGCTGTTAGGGAGGGAGTACCAGGATTTTTCCCGTGTGGTGTAGGTACACCCACGGCGCTGTTAGGGAGGGAGTTCCTGGATTTTGTCCCCGTGTGGTGTAGGTACACCCACGGCGCTGTTAGGGAGGGAGTTCCAGGATTTTGTCCCGTGTGTGGTGTAGGTACACCCACGGCGCTGTTAGGGAGGGAGTTCCTGGATTTTGTCCCGTGTGTGGTGTAGGTACACCCACAGCGCTGTTAGGGAGGGAGTTCCAGGATTTTGTCCGTATGGTGTAGGTACACCCACGGCGCTGTTAGGGAGGGAGTTCCAGGATTTTGTCCCTGTGGTGTAGGTACACCCACGGCGCTGTTAGGGAGGGAGTTCCAGGATTTTCTCCACGTGTGGTGTAGGTACACCCACGGCGCTGTTAGGGAGGGTGTTCCAGGATTTTGTCCCTGTGGTGTAGGTACACCCACGGCGCTGTTACGGAGTGAGTTCCAGGATTTTGTCCCGTGTGTGGTGTAGGAACACCCACGGCGCTGTTAGGGAGGAAGTTCCAGGATTTTGTCCCGTTTGTGGTGTAGGTACACCTACAGCGCTGTTAGGGACGGAGTTCCAGGATTTTGTCGCTGTGGTGTAGGTACACCCACGGCGCTGTTAGTGAGTGAGTTCCAGGATTTTGTCCGTGCGGTGTAGGTACACCCACGACGCCTGTTAGGGAGGGAGATTCAGGATTTTGTCCGTGTGGTGTAGGTACACCCACGGCGCTGTTAGGGAGGGAGTTCCAGGATTTTGTCCGCGTCTGCTGTAGTTACACCCACGGCGCTGTTAGGGAGGGAGTTCCAGGATTTTGTCCGTGTGGTGTAGGCACACCCACGGCGCTGATAGGGAGGGAGTTCCAGGATTTTGTCCCTGTGGTGTAGGTACACCCACGGCGCTGTTAGGGAGGGAGTTCCAGGGTTTTGTCCCGTGTGGTGTAGGTACACCGACGGCGCTGTTAGGGAGCGAGTTCCAGGATTTTGTCTGTGTGGTGTAGGTACACCAACGGCGCTGTTAGGGAGGGAGATCCAGGATTTTGTCCGTGTGGTGTAGGTACACCCACGGCGTTGTTTGGGAGGGAGTTCCAGGATTTTGTCCCTGTGGTGTAGGTACACCCACGGCGCTGTTAGGGAGTGAGTTCCTGGATTTTGTCCCGTGTGTGGTGTAGGTACACCAACGGCGCTGTTAGGGAGGAAGTTCCAGGATTTTGTCCCGTGTGTAGTGCAGGTACACCCACAGCGCTGTTAGGGAGGAAGTTCCAGGATTTTGTCCGTGTGGTGTAGGTACACCCACGGCGCTGTTAGGGAGGGAGTTCCAGGATTTTGTCCGTGTGGTGTAGGTACAACCACGGCGCTGTTAGGGAGGGAGTACCAGGATTTTTCCCGTGTGGTGTAGGTACACCCACGGCGCTGTTAGGGAGGGAGTTCCTGGATTTTGTCCCCGTGTGGTGTAGGTACACCCACGGCGCTGTTAGGGAGGGAGTTCCAGGATTTTGTCCCGTGTGTGGTGTAGGTACACCCACGGCGCTGCTAGGGAGGGAGTTCCAGGATTTTGTCCCGTGTGTGGTGTAGGTACACCCACAGCGCTGTTAGGGAGGGAGTTCCAGGATTTTGTCCGTATGGTGTAGGTACACCCACGGCGCTGTTAGGGAGGGAGTTCCAGGATTTTGTCCCTGTGGTGTAGGTACACCCACGGCGCTGTTAGGGAGGGAGTTCCAGGATTTTCTCCCCGTGTGGTGTAGGTACACCCACGGCGCTGTTAGGGAGGGTGTTCCAGGATTTTGTCCCTGCGTTGTAGGTACACCCACGGCGCTGTTACGGAGTGAGTTCCAGGATTTTGTCCCGTGTGTGGTGTAGGAACACACACGGCGCTGTTAGGGAGGAAGTTCCAGGATTTTGTCCCGTTTCTGGTGTAGGTACACCTACAGCGCTGTTAGGGACGGAGTTCCAGGATTTTGTCCCTGTGGTGTAGGTACACCCACGGCGCTGTTAGTGAGTGAGTTCCAGGATTTTGTCCGTGCGGTGTAGGTACACCCACGACGCCTGTTAGGGAGGGAGATTCAGGATTTTGTCCGTGTGGTGTAGGTACACTCACAGCGCTGTTAGGGAGGTAGTTCCAGGATTTTGTCCCCGTGTGGTGTAGGTACACCCACGGCGCTGTTAGGGAGGGAGTTCCAGGATTTTGTCCGCGTCTGTTGTAGTTACACCCACGGCGCTGTTAGGGAGGGAGTTCCAGGATTTTGTCCGTGTGGTGTAGGTACATCCACGGCGCTGTTAGGGAGGTAGTTCCAGGATTTTGTCCCTGTGGTGTAGGTACACCCACGGCGCTGTTAGGGAGGGAGTTCCAGGGTTTTGTCCCGTGTGGTGTAGGTACACCGACGGCGCTGTTAGGGAGGGAGTTCCAGGATTTTGTCTGTGTGGTGTAGGTACACCAACGGCGCTGTTAGGGAGGGAGTTCCAGGATTTTGTCCGTCTGGTGTAGGTACACCCACGGCGTTGTTTGGGAGGGAGTTCCAGGATTTTGTCCCTGTGGTGTAGGTACACCCACGGCGCTGTTAGGGAGTGAGTTCCTGGATTTTGTCCCGTGTGTGGTGTAGGTACACCCATGGCGCTGTTAGGGAAGAAGTTCAAGGATTTTGTCCCGTGTGTGGTGTAAGTACACCCACGGCGCTGTTTGGGAGGGTGGTCCAGGAATTTGTCCGTGTGGTGTAGGTTCACCCACGGCGCTGTTAGGGAGGGAGTTCCAGGATTTTGTCTGTGTTTTGTAGGTACACCCATGGCGCTGTTAGGGAGGGAGTTCCAGGATTTTGTCCCTGCGGTGTAGGTACACCTACGGCGCTGTTAGGGAGGGAGTTCCAGGATTTTGTCTGTGTGGTGTAGGTACACCCACGGCGCTGTTAGGGAGGGAGTTCCAGGATTTTGCCCGTGTGGTGTAGGTACTCCCACGGCGCTGTTAGGGAGGGAGTTCCAGGATTTTGTCCCCGTGTGGTGTAGGTACACCCATGGCGCTGTTAGGGAGGGAGTTCCAGGATTTTGTCCCTGTGGTGTAGGTACACCCACGGCGCTGTTGGGGTGGGAGTTCCAGGATATTGTCCCTGTGGTGTAGGTACATTCACGGCGCTGTTAGGGAGTGAGTTCCAGGATTTTGTCCCGTGTGTGGTGTTGGTACACCCACGGCGCTGTTAGGGAGGAAGTTCCAGGATTTTGTCCCGAGTGTTGTGTAGGTACACCCACAGCGCTGTTAGGGAGGGAGTTCCAGGATTTTGTCCGATTGGTGTAGGTACACCCACAGCGCTGTGAGGGAGCGAGTTCCAGGATTTTGTCCCTTTGGTGTAGGTACACCCACGCCGCTGTTAGGGAGGGATTTCCAGGATTTAGTCACTGTGTAGACATACCCACAGCGCTAATAGGGAGGGAGTTCCAGGAATTTGTCCGTGTGGTGTATGTACACCCATGGCGCTCTTAGGGAGGGAGTTCCAGTATTTTGACCCCGTGTGGTGTAGGTACACCCACGGCGGTGTTAGGGAGGGAGTTCCAGGATTTTGTCCCTGTGTTGTAGGTACACCCACGGCGCTGTTAGGGAGGGAATTCCAGTATTTTGACCCCGTGTGGTGTCGGTACACCCACGGCGCTGTTAGGGAGGAAGTTCCAGGATTTTGTCCCGTGTGTGGTGTAGGTACACCCACAGCGCTGTTAGGGAGGGACTTCCAGGATATTGTCCGTGTGGTGTAGGTACACCCACGGCGCTGTTAGGGAGAGCGTTCCAGGATTTTGTCCGTGTGGTGTAGGTACACCCACGGCGCCGTTAGGGAGGGAGTTCCAGGATTTTGTCCGTGTGGTGTAGGTACACCCACGGCGCTGTTAGGGAGGGAGTTTCAGGCTTTTGTCCCTGTGGTGTAGGTACACCCACGGCGCTGTTAGCGAGGGAGTTCCAGGATTTTGTCCCTGTGGTGTAGGTACACCCACAGCGCTGTTAGTGAGGGAGTTCCAGGATTTTGTCCGTGTGGTGTAGGTACACCCACGGCGCTGTTAGGGAGGGAGTTCCAGGATTTTGTCTGTGTGGTGTAGGTACACCCACGGCGCTGTTAGGGAGGGAGTTCCAGGATTTTGTCCGTGTGGTGTAGGTACACCCACGGCGCTGTAAGGGAGGGAGTTCCAGGATTTTGTCCCTGTGGTGTAGGTACACCCACGGCGCTGTTACTGAGTGAGTTCCTGGATTTTGTCCCGTGTGTGGTGTAGGTACACCCACAGCGCTGTTAGGGAGGAAGTTCCAGGATTTTGTCCCGTCTGTGGTGTAGGTACACCCACAGCGCTGTTAGGGAGGGAGTTCCAGGATTTTGTCCCCGTGTGGTGTAGGTACACCCACGACGCTGTTAAGGAGAGCGTTCCAGGATTTTGTCCGTGTGGTGTAGGTACACCCACGGCGCCGTTAGGGAGGCAGTTCCAGGATTTTGTCCGTGTGGTGTAGGTACACCCACGGCGCTGTTAGGGAGTGAGTTTCAGGATTTTGTCCCGTGTGGTGTAGGTACACCCACGGCGCTGTTAGGGAGGGAGTTCCAGGATTTTGTCCGTGTGGTGTAGGTACACCCACGGCGCTGTTAGGGAGGGAGTTCCAGGATTTTGTCCGTGTGCTGTAGCTTCACCCACGGCGCTGTTAGGGAGGGAGTTCCAGGATTTTGTCCCTGTGGTGTAGGTACACCCACGGCGCTGTTAGGGAGTGAGTTCCAGGATTTTGTCCCGTGTGTGGTGTAGGAACACCCACGGCGCTGTTAGGGAGGAAGTTCCAGGATTTTGTCCCGTTTGTGGTGTAGGTACACCCACAGCGATGTTAGGGACGGAGTTCCAGGATTTTGTCCCTGTGGTGTAGGTACACCCACGGCGCTGTTAGTGAGTGAGTTCCAGGATTTTGTCCCGTGTGTGGTGTAGGTACACCCACGGCGCTGTTAGGGAGGAAATTCCAGGATTTTGTCCCGTGTGTGGTGTAGGTACACCCACAGCGCTGTTAGGGAGGGAGTTCCAGGATTTTGTCCGTGTGGTGTAGGTACACCCACGGCGCTGTTAGGGAGGGATTCCAGGATTTTGTCCCTGTGGTGTACGAACACCCACGGCGCTGTTAGGGAGGGAGTTCCAGGATTTTGTCCGTGTGGTGTAGGTACACCCACGACGCTGTTAGGGAGGGTGTTCCAGGATTTTGTCCCTGTGGTGTAGGTACACACAGGGCGCAGTTAGAGAGGCAATTCCAGAACTTGACCCTATGGTGTAGCTACACCCAGTGCGATGTTAGGGAGGGAGTTCCAGGATTTTGTCCGTGTGGTGTAGGTACACCCACGGCGCTGTTAGGGAGGGAGTTCCTGGATTTTGTCCGTGTGGTGTCAGTACACGCACGGTGCTGTTCGGGAGGGACTTCCAGGATTTTGTCCATGTGGTATAGGTACACCCACAGCGCTGTTAGGGAGGGAGTTCCAGGATTTTGTCCCTGTGGTGTAGGTACACCCACGCCGCTGTTAGGGAGTGAGTTCCAGGATTTTGTCCCGTGTGTGGTGTAGGTACACCCACGGTGCTGTTAGGGAGGTACTTCCAGGATTTTGTCCCGTGTGTGGTGTAGGTACACCCACAGCGCTGTTAGGGAGGGAGTTCCAGGATTTTGTCCGTATGGTGTAGGTACACCCACGGCGCTGTTAGGGAGGGAATTCCAGGATTTTGTCCGTGTGGTGTAGGTACACCCACGGCGCTGTTAGGGAGGGAGTTCCAGGATTTTCTCCCCGTGTGGTGTAGGTACACCCACGACGCTGTTAGGGAGGGTGTTCCAGGATTTTGTCCCTGTGGTGTAGGTACACCCACGGCGCTGTTAGGGAGTGAGTTCCAGGATTTTGTCCCGTGTGTGGTGTAGGAACACCCACGGCGCTGTTAGGGAGGGAGTTCCAGGATTTTGTCCCGTTTGTGGTGTAGGTACACCCACAGCGCTGTTAGGGATGGAGTTCCAGGATTTTGTCCCAGTGGTGTAGGTACACCCACGGCGCTGTTAGTGAGTGAGTTCCAGGATTTTGTCCCGTGTGTGGTGTAGGTACACCCACGGCGCTGTTAGGGAGGGAGTTCCAGGATTTTGTCCCGTTTGTGGTGTAGGTACACCCACAGCGCTGTTAGGGACGGAGTTCCAGGATTTTGTCCCTGTGGTGTAGGTACACCCACGGCGCTGTTAGTGAGTGAGTTCCAGGATTTTGTCCCGTGTGTGGTGTAGGTACACCCACGGCGCTGTTTGGAAGGGAGTTCCAGGATTTTGTCCCTGTGGTGTAGGTACACCCACGGCGCTGTTAGGGAGTGAGTTCCTGGATTTTGTCCCTGTGGTGTAGGTACACCCACGGCGCTGTTAGGGAGTGAGTTCCAGGATTTTGTCCCGTGTGTGGTGTAGGTACACCCATGGCGCTGTTAGGGAGGGAGTTCCAGGATTTTGTCCGTGTGGTGTAGGCACACCCACAGCGCTGTTAGGGAGGGTGTTCCAGGATTTTGTCCGTGTGGTGTAGGCACACCCACAGCGCTGTTAGGGAGGGTGTTCCAGGAATTTGTCCGTGTGGTGTAGGTACACCCACGGCGCTGTTAGGGAGGGAGTTCCAGGATTTTGTCCATGTGGTGTAGGTACAGCGACGGCACGGTTAGAGAGGGAGTTCCAGGATTTTGTCTGTGTGGTGTAGGTACACCCACGGCGCTGTTAGGGAGGATGTTCCAGGATTTTGTCCGTGTGGTGTAGGTACACCCACTGCGCTGTTAGGGAGCGAGTTCCAGGATTTTGTCCTTGTGGTGTAGATACACCCACGGCGCTGTTAGGGAGGGAGTTCCAGGATTTTGCCCGTGTGGTGTAGGTACACCCACGGCGCTGTTAGGGAGGATGTTCCAGGATTTTGTCCGTGTGGTGTAGGTACACCCACTGCGCTGTTAGGGAGCGAGTTCCAGGATTTTGTCCTTGTGGTGAAGATACACCCACGGCGCTGTGAGAGAGGTAGTTCCAGGATTTTGTCCCCGTGTGGTGTAGGTACATTCACGGCGCTGTTAGGGAGGGAGTTCCAGGATTTTGTCCCTGTGGTGTAGGTACACCCACCCCGCTGTTAGGGAGTGAGTTCCAGGATTTTGTCCCGTGTGTGGTGTAGGTACACCCACGGCGCTGTTAGGGAGGAACTTCCAGGATTTTGTCCCGTGTGTCGTGTAGGTACACCCACAGCGCTGTTAGGGAGGGCGTTCCAGGATTTTGTCCGTATGGTGTAGGTACACCCACGGCGATGTTAGGGAGGGAGTTCCAGGATTTTGTCCCTGTGGTGTAGGTACACCCACGGCGCTGTTAGGGAGGGAGTTCCAGGATTTTGTCCCGTGTGTGGTGTAGGAACACCCACGGCGCTGTTAGGGAGGAAGTTCCAGGATTTTGTCCCGTTTATGGTGTTGGTACCCCCACGACGCTGTTAGGGAGGGAGTTCCAGGATTTTGTCCCTGTGGTGTAGGTACACCCACGCCGCTGTTAGGGAGTGAGTTCCAGGATTTTGTCCCGTGTGTGGTGTAGGTACACCCACGGCGCTGTTAGGGAGGAACTTCCTGGATTTTGTCCCGTCTGTGGTGTAGGTACACCCACGGCGCTGTTAGGGAGGGAGTTCCAGGATTTTGTCCCTGTGGTGTAGGTACACCCACGGCGCTGTTAGGGAGGGAGTTCCAGGATTTTCTCCCCGTGTGGTGTAGGTACACCCACGGCGCTGTTAGGGAGGGTGTTCCAGGATTTTGTCCCTGTGGTGTAGGTACACACATGGCGCAGTTAGAGAGGCAGTTCCAGAATTTGACCCTATGGTGTAGGTACACCTAGTGCGATGTTAGGGAGGGAGTTCCAGGATTTTGTCCGTGTGGTGTAGGTACACCCACAGCGCTGTTAGGGAGGGAGTTCCAGGATTTTATCCGTGTGGTGTAGGTACACCCACAGCGCTGTTAGGGAGGGAGTTCTAGGATTTTGTCCCGTGTGTGGTGTAGGTACACCCACGGCGCTGCTAGGGAGGGAGTTCCAGGATTTTGTCCGTGTGGTGTAGGTACACTCACAGCGCTGTTAGGGAGGTAGTTCCAGGATTTTGTCCCCGTGTGGTGTAGGTACACCCACGGCGCTGTTAGGGAGGGAGTTCCAGGATTTTGTCCGCGTCTGGTGTAGGTACACCCACGGCGCTGTTAGGGAGGGAGTTCCAGGATTTTGTCCGTGTGGTGTAGATACATCCACGGCGCTGTTAGGGAGGGAGTTCCAGGATTTTGTCCCTGTGGTTTAGGTACACCCACGGCGCTGTTAGGGAGGGAGTTCCAGGATTTTGTCCCGTGTGGTGTAGGTACACCGACGGCGCTGTTAGGGAGGTAGTTCCAGGATTTTGTCCGTGTGGTGTAGGTACACCAACGGCGCTGTTAGGGAGGGAGTTCCAGGATTTTCTCCGTGTGGTGTAGGTACACCCACGGCGTTGTTTGGGAGGGAGTTCCAGGATTTTGTCTCTGTGGTGTAGGTACACCCACGGCGCTGTTAGGGAGTGAGTTCCTGGATTTTGTCCCGTGTGTGGTGTAGGTACACCAACGGCGCTGTTAGGGAGGAAGTTCCAGGATTTTGTCCCGTGTGTAGTGCAGGTACACCCACAACGCTGTTAGGGAGGGAGTTCCAGGATTTTGTCCGTGTGGTGTAGGTACACCCACGGCGCTGTTAGGGAGGGAGTTCCAGGATTTTGTCCGTGTGGTGTAGGTACAACCACGGCGCTGTTAGGGAGGGAGTTCCAGGATTTTTCCCGTGTGGTGTAGGTACACCCACGGCGCTGTTAGGGAGGGAGTTCCTGGATTTTGTCATCGTGTGGTGTAGGTACACCCACAGCGCTGTTAGGGAGGGAGTTCCAGGATTTTGTCCCTGTGGTGTAGGTACACCCACGGCGTTGTTAGGGAGTGAGTTCCAGGATTTTGTCCCGTGTGTGGTGTTGGTACACCCACGGCGATGTTAGGGAGGAAGTTCCAGGATTTTGTCCCGAGTGTTGTGTAGGTACACCCACAGCGCTGTTAGGGAGGGAGTTCCAGGATTTTGTCCGTGTGGTGTAGGTACACCCACAGCGCTGTTAGGGAGCGAGTTCCAGGATTTTGTCCCTTTGGTGTAGGTACACCCACACCGCTGTTAGGGAGGGATTTCCAGGATTTTGTCTCTGTGTAGATACACCCACAGCGCTATTAGGGAGGGAGTTCCAGGAATGTGTCCCTGTGGTGTATGTACACCCACGGCGCTGTTAGGGAGGGAGATCCAGGATTTTGTCCGTGTGGTGTAGGTACACCCACGGCGCTGTAAGGGAGGGAGTTCCAGGATTTTGTCCCTGTGGTGTAGGTACACCCACGGCGCTGTTACTGAGTGAGTTCCTGGATTTTGTCCCGTGTGTGGTGTAGGTACACCCACAGCGCTGTTAGGGAGGAAGTTCCAGGATTTTGTCCCGTGTGTGGTGTAGGTACACCCACAGCGCTGTTAGGGAGGGAGTTCCAGGATTTTGTCCCCGTGTGGTGCAGGTACACCCATGACGCTGTTAAGGAGAGCGTTCCAGGATTTTGTCCGTGTGGTGTAGGTACACCCACGGCGCCGTTAGGGAGGGAGTTCCAGGATTTTGTCCGTGTGGTGTAGGTACACCCACGGCGCTGTTAGGGAGTGAGTTTCAGGATTTTGTCCCGTGTGGTGTAGGTACACCCACGGCGCTGTTAGGGAGGGAGTTCCAGGATTTTGTCCGTGTGGTGTAGGTACACCCACGGCGCTGTTAGGGAGGGAGTTCCAGGATTTTGTCCGTGTGCTGTAGGTTCACCCACGGCGCTGTTAGGGAGGGAGTTCCAGGATTTTGTCCCTGTGGTGTAGGTACACCCACGGTGCTGTTAGGGAGTGAGTTCCAGGATTTTGTCCCGTGTGTGGTGTAGGAACACCCACGGCGCTGTTAGGGAGGAAGTTCCAGGATTTTGTCCCGTTTGTGGTGTAGGTACACCCACAGCGCTGTTAGGGACGGAGTTCCAGGATTTTGTCCCTGTGGTGTAGGTACACCCACGGCGCTGTTAGTGAGTGAGTTCCAGGATTTTGTCCCGTGTGTGGTGTAGGTACACCCACGGCGCTGTTAGGGAGGAAATTCCAGGATTTTGTCCCCTGTGTGGTGTAGGTACACCCACAGCGCTGTTAGGGAGGGAGTTCCAGGATTTTGTCCGTGTGGTGTAGGTACACCCACGGCGCTGTTAGGGAGGGATTCCAGGATTTTGTCCCTGTGGTGTACGAACACCCACGGCGCTGTTAGGGAGGGAGTTCCAGGATTTTGTCCGTGTGGTGTAGGTACACCCACGACGCTGTTAGGGAGGGTGTTCCAGGATTTTGTCCCTGTGGTGTAGGTACACACAGGGCGCAGTTAGAGAGGCAGTTCCAGAACTTGACCCTATGGTGTAGCTACACCCAGTGCGATGTTAGGGAGGGAGTTCCAGGATTTTGTCCGTGTGGTGTAGGTACACCCACGGCGCTGTTAGGGAGGGAGTTCCTGGATTTTGTCCGTGTGGTGTCAGTACACGCACGGTGCTGTTCGGGAGGGACTTCCAGGATTTTGTCCATGTGGTATAGGTACACCCACAGCGCTGTTAGGGAGGGAGTTCCAGGATTTTGTCCCTGTGGTGTAGGTACACCCACGCCGCTGTTAGGGAGTGAGTTCCAGGATTTTGTCCCGTGTGTGGTGTAGGTACACCCACGGTGCTGTTAGGGAGGTACTTCCAGGATTTTGTCCCGTGTGTGGTGTAGGTACACCCACAGCGCTGTTAGGGAGGGAGTTCCAGGATTTTGTCCGTATGGTGTAGGTACACCCACGGCGCTGTTAGGGAGGGAGTTCCAGGATTTTGTCCGTGTGGTGTAGGTACACCCACGGCGCTGTTAGGGAGGGAGTTCCAGGATTTTCTCCCCGTGTGGTGTAGGTACACCCACGGCGCTGTTAGGGAGGGAGTTCCAAGATTTTGTCCCTGTGGTGTAGGTACACCCACGGCGCTGTTAGGGAGTGAGTTCCAGGATTTTGTCCCGTGTGTGGTGTAGGAACACCCACGGCGCTGTTAGGAAGGGAGTTCCAGGATTTAGTCCCGTTTGTGGTGTAGGTACACCCACAGCGCCGTTAGGGATGGAGTTCCAGGATTTTGTCCCAGTGGTGTAGGTACACCCACGGCGCTGTTAGTGAGTGAGTTCCAGGATTTTGTCCCGTGTGTGGTGTAGGTACACCCACGGCGCTGTTAGGGAGGGAGTTCCAGGATTTTGTCCCGTTTGTGGTGTAGGTACACCCACAGCGCTGTTAGGGACGGAGTTCCAGGATTTTGTCCCTGTGGTGTAGGTACACCCACGGCGCTGTTAGGGAGGGAGTTCCAGGATTTTCTCCCCGTGTGGTGTAGGTACACCCACGGCGCTGTTAGGGAGGGTGTTCCAGGATTTTGTCCCTGTGGTGTAGGTACACACATGGCGCAGTTAGAGAGGCAGTTCCAGAATTTGACCCTATGGTGTAGGTACACCTAGTGCGATGTTAGGGAGGGAGTTCCAGGATTTTGTCCGTGTGGTGTAGGTACACCCACAGCGCTGTTTGGGAGGGAGTTCCAGGATTTTATCCGTGTGGTGTAGGTACACCCACAGTGCTGTTAGGGAGGGAGTTCTAGAATTTTGTCCCGTGTGTGGTGTAGGTACACCCACGGCGCTGCTAGGGAGGGAGTTCCAGGATTTTGTCCGTGTGGTGTAGGTACACTCACAGCGCTGTTAGGGAGGTAGTTCCAGGATTTTGTCCCCGTGTGGTGTAGGTACACCCACGGCGCTGTTAGGGAGGGAGTTCCAGGATTTTGTCCGCGTCTGGTGTAGGTACACCCACGGCGCTGTTAGGGAGGGAGTTCCAGGATTTTGTCCGTGTGGTGTAGATACATCCACGGCGCTGTTAGGGAGGGAGTTCCAGGATTTTGTCCCTGTGGTATAGGTACACCCACGGCGCTGTTAGGGAGGGAGTTCCAGGATTTTGTCCCGTGTGGTGTAGGTACACCGACGGCGCTGTTAGGGAGGTAGTTCCAGGATTTTGTCCGTGTGGTGTAGGTACACCAACGGCGCTGTTAGGGAGGGAGTTCCAGGATTTTCTCCGTGTGGTGTAGGTACACCCACGGCGTTGTTTGGGAGGGAGTTCCAGGATTTTGTCTCTGTGGTGTAGGTACACCCACGGCGCTGTTAGGGAGTGAGTTCCTGGATTTTGTCCCGTGTGTGGTGTAGGTACACCAACGGCGCTGTTAGGGAGGAAGTTCCAGGATTTTGTCCCGTGTGTAGTGCAGGTACACCCACAACGCTGTTAGGGAGGGAGTTCCAGGATTTTGTCCGTGTGGTGTAGGTACACCCACGGCGCTGTTAGGGAGGGAGTTCCAGGATTTTGTCCGTGTGGTGTAGGTACAACCACGGCGCTGTTAGGGAGGGAGTTCCAGGATTTTTCCCGTGTGGTGTAGGTACACCCACGGCGCTGTTAGGGAGGGAGTTCCTGGATTTTGTCATCGTGTGGTGTAGGTACACCCACAGCGCTGTTAGGGAGGGAGTTCCAGGATTTTGTCCCTGTGGTGTAGGTACACCCACGGCGTTGTTAGGGAGTGAGTTCCAGGATTTTGTCCCGTGTGTGGTGTTGGTACACCCACGGCGATGTTAGGGAGGAAGTTCCAGGATTTTGTCCCGAGTGTTGTGTAGGTACACCCACAGCGCTGTTAGGGAGGGAGTTCCAGGATTTTGTCCGTGTGGTGTAGGTACACCCACAGCGCTGTTAGGGAGCGAGTTCCAGGATTTTGTCCCTTTGGTGTAGGTACACCCACACCGCTGTTAGGGAGGGATTTCCAGGATTTTGTCTCTGTGTAGATACACCCACAGCGCTATTAGGGAGGGAGTTCCAGGAATGTGTCCCTGTGGTGTATGTACACCCACGGCGCTGTTAGGGAGGGAGATCCAGGATTTTGTCCGTGTGGTGTAGGTACACCCACGGCGCTGTAAGGGAGGGAGTTCCAGGATTTTGTCCCTGTGGTGTAGGTACACCCACGGCGCTGTTACTGAGTGAGTTCCTGGATTTTGTCCCGTGTGTGGTGTAGGTACACCCACAGCGCTGTTAGGGAGGAAGTTCCAGGATTTTGTCCCGTGTGTGGTGTAGGTACACCCACAGCGCTGTTAGGGAGGGAGTTCCAGGATTTTGTCCCCGTGTGGTGCAGGTACACCCATGACGCTGTTAAGGAGAGCGTTCCAGGATTTTGTCCGTGTGGTGTAGGTACACCCACGGCGCCGTTAGGGAGGGAGTTCCAGGATTTTGTCCGTGTGGTGTAGGTACACCCACGGCGCTGTTAGGGAGTGAGTTTCAGGATTTTGTCCCGTGTGGTGTAGGTACACCCACGGCGCTGTTAGGGAGGGAGTTCCAGGATTTTGTCCGTGTGGTGTAGGTACACCCACGGCGCTGTTAGGGAGGGAGTTCCAGGATTTTGTCCGTGTGCTGTAGGTTCACCCACGGCGCTGTTAGGGAGTGAGTTCCAGGATTTTGTCCCGTGTGTGGTGTAGGAACACCCACGGCGCTGTTAGGGAGGAAGTTCCAGGATTTTGTCCCGTTTGTGGTGTAGGTACACCCACAGCGCTGTTAGGGACGGAGTTCCAGGATTTTGTCCCTGTGGTGTAGGTACACCCACGGCGCTGTTAGTGAGTGAGTTCCAGGATTTTGTCCCGTGTGTGGTGTAGGTACACCCACGGCGCTGTTAGGGAGGAAATTCCAGGATTTTGTCCCGTGTGTGGTGTAGGTACACCCACAGCGCTGTTAGGGAGGGAGTTCCAGGATTTTGTCCGTGTGGTGTAGGTACACCCACGGCGCTGTTAGGGAGGGATTCCAGGATTTTGTCCCTGTGGTGTACGAACACCCACGGCGCTGTTAGGGAGGGAGTTCCAGGATTTTGTCCGTGTGGTGTAGGTACACCCACGACGCTGTTAGGGAGGGTGTTCCAGGATTTTGTCCCTGTGGTGTAGGTACACACAGGGCGCAGTTAGAGAGGCAGTTCCAGAACTTGACCCTATGGTGTAGCTACACCCAGTGCGATGTTAGGGAGGGAGTTCCAGGATTTTGTCCGTGTGGTGTAGGTACACCCACGGCGCTGTTAGGGAGGGAGTTCCTGGATTTTGTCCGTGTGGTGTCAGTACACGCACGGTGCTGTTCGGGAGGGACTTCCAGGATTTTGTCCATGTGGTATAGGTACACCCACAGCGCTGTTAGGGAGGGAGTTCCAGGATTTTGTCCCTGTGGTGTAGGTACACCCACGCCGCTGTTAGGGAGTGAGTTCCAGGATTTTGTCCCGTGTGTGGTGTAGGTACACCCACGGTGCTGTTAGGGAGGTACTTCCAGGATTTTGTCCCGTGTGTGGTGTAGGTACACCCACAGCGCTGTTAGGGAGGGAGTTCCAGGATTTTGTCCGTATGGTGTAGGTACACCCACGGCGCTGTTAGGGAGGGAGTTCCAGGATTTTGTCCGTGTGGTGTAGGTACACCCACGGCGCTGTTAGGGAGGGAGTTCCAGGATTTTCTCCCCGTGTGGTGTAGGTACACCCACGGCGCTGTTAGGGAGGGAGTTCCAGGATTTTGTCCCTGTGGTGTAGGTACACCCACGGCGCTGTTAGGGAGTGAGTTCCAGGATTTTGTCCCGTGTGTGGTGTAGGAACACCCACGGCGCTGTTAGGGAGGGAGTTCCAGGATTTAGTCCCGTTTGTGGTGTAGGTACACCCACAGCGCCGTTAGGGATGGAGTTCCAGGATTTTGTCCCAGTGGTGTAGGTACACCCACGGCGCTGTTAGTGAGTGAGTTCCAGGATTTTGTCCCGTGTGTGGTGTAGGTACACCCACGGCGCTGTTAGGGAGGGAGTTCCAGGATTTTGTCCCGTTTGTGCTGTAGGTACACCCACAGCGCTGTTAGGGACGGAGTTCCAGGATTTTGTCCCTGTGGTGTAGGTACACCCACGGCGCTGTTAGTGAGTGAGTTCCAGGATTTTTTCCCGTGTGTGGTGTAGGTACACCCACGGCGCTGTTTGGGAGGGAGTTCCAGGATTTTGTCCCTGTGGTGTAGGTACACCCACGGCGCTGTTAGGGAGTGAGTTCCTGGATTTTGTCCCTGTGGTGTAGGTACACCCACGGCGCTGTTAGGGAGTGAGTTCCAGGATTTTGTCCCGTGTGTGGTGTAGGTACACCCACGGCGCAGTTAGGGAGGGTGTTCCAGGATTTTGTCTGTGTGGTGTAGGCACACCCACAGCGCTGTTAGGGAGGGTGTTCCAGGAATTTGTCCGTGTGGTGTAGGTACACCCACGGCGCTGTTAGGGAGGGAGTTCCAGGATTTTGTCCATGTGGTGTAGGTACAGCCACGGCACGGTTAGGGAGGGAGTTCCAGGATTTTGTCTGTGTGGTGTAGGTACACCCACGGCGCTGTTAGGGAGGATGTTCCAGGATTTTGTCCGTGTGGTGTAGGTACACCCACTGCGCTGTTAGGGAGCGAGTTCCAGGATTTTGTCCTTGTGGTGTAGATACACCCACGGCGCTGTTAGGGAGGGAGTTCCAGGATTTTGCCCGTGTGGTGTAGGTACACCCACGCCGCTGTTAGGGAGTGAGTTCCAGGATTTTGTCCCGTGTGTGGTGTAGGTACACCCACGGCGCTGTTAGGGAGGGAGTTCCAGGATTTTGTCCCTGTGGTGTAGGTACACCCACGGCGCTGTTAGGGAGGGAGTTCCAGGATTTTGTCCCTGTGGTGTTGGTACACCCATGGCGCTGTTCGGGAGTAAGTTCCAGGATTTTGTACCGTGTGTGGTGTAGGTACACCCACGGCGCTGTTAGGGAGGAAGTTCCAGGATTTTGTCCCGTGTGTGGTGTTGGTACACCCACAGCGCTGTTTGGGAGGGAGTTCCAGGATTTTGTCCTTGTGGTGTAGGTACACCCACGGCGCTGTTAGGGAGGGAGTTCCAGGATTTTGTCCCTGTGGTGTAGGTACACCCACGGCGCTGTGAGAGAGGTAGTTCCAGGATTTTGTCCCCGTGTGGTGTAGGTACATTCACGGCGCTGTTAGGGAGGGAGTTCCAGGATTTTGTCCCTGTGGTGTAGGTACACCCACCCCGCTGTTAGGGAGTGAGTTCCAGGATTTTGTCCCGTGTGTGGTGTAGGTACACCCACGGCGCTGTTAGGGAGGAACTTCCAGGATTTTGTCCCGTGTGTCGTGTAGGTACACCAACAGCGCTGTTAGGGAGGGCGTTCCAGGATTTTGTCCGTATGGTGTAGGTACACCCACGGCGATGTTAGGGAGGGAGTTCCAGGATTTTGTCCCTGTGGTGTAGGTACACCCACGGCGCTGTTAGGGAGGGTGTTCCAGGATTTTGTCCCTGTGGTGTAGGTACACCCACGGCGCTGTTAGGGAGTGAGTTCCAGGATTTTGTCCCGTGTGTGGTGTAGGAACACCCACGGCGCTGTTAGGGAGGAAGTTCCAGGATTTTGTCCCGTTTATGGTGTTGGTACCCCCACGACGCTGTTAGGGAGGGAGTTCCAGGATTTTGTCCCTGTGGTGTAGGTACACCCACGCCGCTGTTAGGGAGTGAGTTCCAGGATTTTGTCCCGTGTGTGGTGTAGGTACACCCACGGCTTTGTTAGGGAGGAACTTCCTGGATTTTGTCCCGTCTGTGGTGTAGGTACACCCACGGCGCTGTTAGGGAGGGAGTTCCAGGATTTTGTCCCTGTGGTGTAGGTACACCCACGGCGCTGTTAGGGAGGGAGTTCCAGGATTTTCTCCCCGTGTGGTGTAGGTACACCCACGGCGCTGTTAGGGAGGGTGTTCCAGGATTTTGTCCCTGTGGTGTAGGTGCACACATGGCGCAGTTAGAGAGGCAGTTCCAGAATTTGACCCTATGGTGTAGGTACACCCAGTGCGATGTTAGAGAGGGAGTTCCAGGATTTTGTCCGTGTGGTGTAGGTACACCCACGGCGCTGTTAGGGAGGGAGTTCCAGGATTTTGTCCGTGTGGTGTAGGTACACCCACAGCGCTGTTAGGGAGGGAGTTCTAGGATTTTGTCCCGTGTGTGGTGTAGGTACACCCACGGCGCTGCTAGGGAGGGAGTTCCAGGATTTTGTCCGTGTGGTGTAGGTACACTCACAGCGCTGTTAGGGAGGTAGTTCCAGGATTTTGTCCCCGTGTGGTGTAGGTACACCCACGGCGCTGTTAGGGAGGGAGTTCCAGGATTTTGTCCGCGTCTGGTGTAGGTACACCCACGGCGCTGTTAGGGAGGGAGTTCCAGGATTTTGTCCGTGTGGTGTAGGTACATCCACGGCGCTGTTAGGGAGGGAGTTCCAGGATTTTGTCCCTGTGGTGTAGGTACACCCACGGCGCTGTTAGGGAGGGAGTTCCAGGATTTTGTCCCGTGTGGTGTAGGTACACCGACGGCGCTGTTAGGGAGGTAGTTCCAGGATTTTGTCCGTGTGGTGTAGGTACACCAACGGCGCTGTTAGGGAGGGAGTTCCAGGATTTTCTCCGTGTGGTGTAGGTACACCCACGGCGTTGTTTGGGAGGGAGTTCCAGGATTTTGTCCCTGTGGTGTAGGTACACCCACGGCGCTGTTAGGGAGTGAGTTCCTGGATTTTGTCCCGTGTGTGGTGTAGGTACACCAACGGCGCTGTTAGGGAGGAAGTTCCAGGATTTTGTCCCGTGTGTAGTGCAGGTACACCCACAGCGCTGTTAGGGAGGGAGTTCCTGGATTTTGTCCGTGTGGTGTAGGTACACCCACGGCGCTGTTAGGGAGGGAGTTCCAGGATTTTGTCCGTGTGGTGTAGGTACAACCACGGCGCTGTTAGGGAGGGAGTTCCAGGATTTTTCCCGTGTGGTGTAGGTACACCCACGGCGCTGTTAGGGAGGGAGTTCCTGGATTTTGTCATCGTGTGGTGTAGGTACACCCACAGCGCTGTTAGGGAGGGAGTTCCAGGATTTTGTGCCTGTGGTGTAGGTACACCCACGGCGTTGTTAGGGAGTGAGTTCCAGGATTTTGTCCCGTGTGTGGTGTTGGTACACCCACGGCGATGTTAGGGAGGAAGTTCCAGGATTTTGTCCCGAGTGTTGTGTAGGTACACCCACAGCGCTGTTAGGGAGGGAGTTCCAGGATTTTGTCCGTGTGGTGTAGGTACACCCACAGCGCTGTTAGGGAGGGAGTTCCAGGATTTTGTCCCTTTGGTGTAGGTACACCCACGCCGCTGTTAAGGAGGGATTTCCAGGATTTTGTCTCTGTGTTGTAGGTACACCCACGGCGCTGTTAGGGAGGGAGTTCCAGTATTTTGTCCCGTTTGTGGTGTAGGTACACCCACAGCGCTGTTAGGGACGGAGTTCCAGGATTTTGTCCCTGTGGTGTAGGTACACCCACGGCGCTGTTAGTGAGTGAGTTCCAGGATTTTGTCCCGTGTGTGGTGTAGGTACACCCACGGCGCTGTTAGGGAGGAAATTCCAGGATTTTGTCCCGTGTGTGGTGTAGGTACACCCACAGCGCTGTTAGGGAGGGAGTTCCAGGATTTTGTCCGTGTGGTGTAGGTACACCCACGGCGCTGTTAGGGAGGGATTCCAGGATTTTGTCCCTGTGGTGTACGAACACCCACGGCGCTGTTAGGGAGGGAGTTCCAGGATTTTGTCCGTGTGGTGTAGGTACACCCACGACGCTGTTAGGGAGGGTGTTCCAGGATTTTGTCCCTGTGGTGTAGGTACACACAGGGCGCAGTTAGAGAGGCAGTTCCAGAACTTGACCCTATGGTGTAGCTACACCCAGTGCGATGTTAGGGAGGGAGTTCCAGGATTTTGTCCGTGTGGTGTAGGTACACCCACGGCGCTGTTAGGGAGGGAGTTCCTGGATTTTGTCCGTGTGGTGTCAGTACACGCACGGTGCGGTTCGGGAGGGACTTCCAGGATTTTGTCCATGTGGTATAGGTACACCCACAGCGCTGTTAGGGAGGGAGTTCCAGGATTTTGTCCCTGTGGTGTAGGTACACCCACGCCGCTGTTAGGGAGTGAGTTCCAGGATTTTGTTCCGTGTGTGGTGTAGGTACACCCACGGTGCTGTTAGGGAGGTACTTCCAGGATTTTGTCCCGTGTGTGGTGTAGGTACACCCACAGCGCTGTTAGGGAGGGAGTTCCAGGATTTTGTCCGTATGGTGTAGGTACACCCACGGCGCTGTTAGGGAGGGAGTTCCAGGATTTTGTCCGTGTGGTGTAGGTACACCCACGGCGCTGTTAGGGAGGGAGTTCCAGGATTTTCTCCCCGTGTGGTGTAGGTACACCCACGGCGCTGTTAGGGAGGGAGTTCCAGGATTTTGTCCCTGTGGTGTAGGTACACCCACGGCGCTGTTAGGGAGTGAGTTCCAGGATTTTGTCCCGTGTGTGGTGTAGGAACACCCACGGCGCTGTTAGGGAGGGAGTTCCAGGATTTTATCCAGTTTGTGGTGTAGGTACACCCACAGCGCTGTTAGGGATGGAGTTCCAGGATTTTGTCCCAGTGGTGTAGGTACACCCACGGCGCTGTTAGTGAGTGAGTTCCAGGATTTTGTCCCGTGTGTGGTGTAGGTACACCCACGGCGCTGTTAGGGAGGGAGTTCCAGGATTTTGTCCCGTTTGTGGTGTAGGTACACCCACAGCGCTGTTAGGGACGGAGTTCCAGGATTTTGTCCCTGTGGTGTAGGTACACCCACGGCGCTGTTAGTGAGTGAGTTCCAGGATTTTGTCCCGTGTGTGGTGTAGGTACACCCACGGCGCTGTTTGGGAGGGAGTTCCAGGATTTTGTCCCTGTGGTGTAGGTACACCCACGGCGCTGTTAGGGAGTGAGTTCCTGGATTTTGTCCCTGTGGTGTAGGTACACCCACTGCGCTGTTAGGGAGCGAGTTCCAGGATTTTGTCCTTGTGGTGTAGATACACCCACGGCGCTGTTAGGGAGGGAGTTCCAGGATTTTGCCCGTGTGGTGTAGGTACACCCACGGCGCTGTTAGGGAGCCAGTTCCAGGATTTTGTCCCCGTGTGGTGTAGGTACACCCACGGCGCTGTTAGGGAGGGAGTTCCAGGATTTTGTCCGTGTGGTGTAGGTACACCCACGCCGCTGTTAGGGAGTGAGTTCCAGGATTTTGTCCCGTGTGTGGTGTAGGTACACCCACGGCGCTGTTAGGGAGGGAGTTCCAGGATTTTGTCCCTGTGGTGTAGGTACACCCACGGCGCTGTTAGGGAGGGAGTTCCAGGATTTTGTCCCTGTGGTGTAGGTACACCCATGGCGCTGTTCGGGAGTAAGTTCCAGGATTTTGTACCGTGTGTGGTGTAGGTACACCCACGGCGCTGTTAGGGAGGAAGTTCCAGGATTTTGTCCCGTGTGTGGTGTTGGTACACCCACAGCGCTGTTTGGGAGGGAGTTCCAGGATTTTGTCCTTGCGGTGTAGGTACACCCACGGCGCTGTGAGAGAGGTAGTTCCAGGATTTTGTCCCCGTGTGCTGTAGGTACATTCACGGCGCTGTTAGGGAGGGAGTTCCAGGATTTTGTCCCTGTGGTGTAGGTACACCCACCCCGCTGTTAGGGAGTGAGTTCCAGGATTTTGTCCCGTGTGTGGTGTAGGTACACCCACGGCGCAGTTAGGGAGGAACTTCCAGGATTTTGTCCCGTGTGTCGTGTAGGTACACCCACAGCGCTGTTAGGGAGGGCGTTCCAGGATTTTGTCCGTATGGTGTAGGTACACCCACGGCGATGTTAGGGAGGGAGTTCCAGGATTTTGTCCCTGTGGTGTAGGTACACCCACGGCGCTGTTAGGGAGGGTGTTCCAGGATTTTGTCCCTGTGGTGTAGGTACACCCACGGCGCTGTTAGGGAGTGAGTTCCAGGATTTTGTCCCGTGTGTGGTGTAGGAACACCCACGGCGCTGTTAGGGAGGAAGTTCCAGGATTTTGTCCCGTTTATGGTGTTGGTACCCCCACGACGCTGTTAGGGAGGGAGTTCCAGGATTTTGTCCCTGTGGTGTAGGTACACCCACGCCGCTGTTAGGGAGTGAGTTCCAGGATTTTGTCCCGTGTGTGGTGTAGGTACACCCACGGCGCTGTTAGGGAGGAACTTCCTGGATTTTGTCCCGTCTGTGGTGTAGGTACACCCACAGCGCTGTTAGGGAGGGAGTTCCAGGATTTTGTCCCTGTGGTGTAGGTACACCCACGGCGCTGTTAGGGAGGGAGTTCCAGGATTTTCTCCCCGTGTCGTGTAGGTACACCCACGGCGCTGTTAGGGAGGGTGTTCCAGGATTTTGTCCCTGTGGTGTAGGTACACACATGGCGCAGTTAGAGAGGCAGTTCCAGAATTTGACCCTATGGTGTAGGTACACCCAGTGCGATGTTAGGGAGGGAGTTCCAGGATTTTGTCCGTGTGGTGTAGGTACACCCACGGCGCTGTTAGGGAGGGAGTTCCAGGATTTTGTCCGTGTGGTGTAGGTACACCCACAGCGCTGTTAGGGAGGAAGTTCTAGAATTTTGTCCCGTGTGTGGTGTAGGTACACCCACGGCGCTGCTAGGGAGGGAGTTCCAGGATTTTGTCCGTGTGGTGTAGGTACACTCACAGCGCTGTTAGGGAGGTAGTTCCAGGATTTTGTCCCCGTGTGGTGTAGGTACACCCACGGCGCTGTTAGGGAGGGAGTTCCAGGATTTTGTCCGCGTCTGGTGTAGGTACACCCACGGCGCTGTTAGGGAGGGAGTTCCAGGATTTTGTCCGTGTGGTGTAGGTACATCCACGGCGCTGTTAGGGAGGGAGTTCCAGGATTTTGTCCCTGTGGTGTAGGTACACCCACGGCGCTGTTAGGGAGGGAGTTCCAGGATTTTGTCCCGTGTGGTGTAGGTACACCGACGGCGCTGTTAGGGAGGTCGTTCCAGGATTTTGTCCGTGTGGTGTAGGTACACCAACGGCGCTGTTAGGGAGGGAGTTCCAGGATTTTCTCCGTGTGGTGTAGGTACACCCACGGCGTTGTTTGGGAGGGAGTTCCAGGATTTTGTCCCTGTGGTGTAGGTACACCCACGGCGCTGTTAGGGAGTGAGTTCCTGGATTTTGTCCCGTGTGTGGTGTAGGTACACCAACGGCGCTGTTAGGGAGTAAGTTCCAGGATTTTGTCCCGTGTGTAGTGCAGGTACACCCACAGCGCTGTTAGGGAGGGAGTTCCAGGATTTTGTCCGTGTGGTGTAGGTACACCCACGGCGCAGTTAGGGAGGGAGTTCCAGGATTTTGTCCGTGTGGTGTAGGTACAACCACGGCGCTGTTAGGGAGGGAGTTCCAGGATTTTTCCCGTGTGGTGTAGGTACACCCACGGCGCTGTTAGGGAGGGAGTTCCTGGATTTTGTCATCGTGTGGTGTAGGTACACCCACAGCGCTGTTAGGGAGGGAGTGCCAGGATTTTGTCCCTGTGGTGTAGGTACACCCACGGCGTTGTTAGGGAGTGAGTTCCAGGATTTTGTCCCGTGTGTGGTGTTGGTACACCCACGGCGATGTTAGGGAGGAAGTTCCAGGATTTTGTCCCGAGTGTTGTGTAGGTACACCCACAGCGCTGTTAGGGAGGGAGTTCCAGGATTTTGTCCGTGTGGTGTAGGTACACCCACAGCGCTGTTAGGGAGCGAGTTCCAGGATTTTGTCCCTTTGGTGTAGGTACACCCACGCCGCTGTTAGGGAGGGATTTCCAGGATTTTGTCTCTGTGTAGATACACCCACAGCGCTATTAGGGAGGGAATTCCAGGAATTTGTCCCTGTGGTGTATGTACACCCACGGCGCTGTTAGGGAGGGAGTTCCAGGATTTTGTCCGTGTGGTGTAGGTACACCCACGGCGCTGTAAGGGAGGGAGTTCCAGGATTTTGTCCCTGTGGTGTAGGTACACCCACGGCGCTGTTACTGAGTGAGTTCCTGGATTTTGTCCCGTGTGTGGTGTAGGTACACCCACGGCGCTGTTAGGGAGGAAGTTCCAGGATTTTGTCCCGTGTGTGGTGTAGGTACACCCACAGCGCTGTTAGGGAGGGAGTTCCAGGATTTTGTCCCCGTGTGGTGTAGGTACACCCACGACGCTGTTAAGGAGAGCGTTCCAGGATTTTGTCCGTGTGGTGTAGGTACACCCACGGCGCCGTTAGGGAGGGAGTTCCAGGATTTTGTCCGTGTGGTGTAGGTACACCCACGGCGCTGTTAGGGAGTGAGTTTCAGGATTTTGTCCCGTGTGGTGTAGGTACACCCACGGCGCTGTTAGGGAGGGAGTTCCAGGATTTTGTCCGTGTGGTGTAGGTACACCCACGGCGCTGTTAGGGAGGGAGTTCCAGGATTTTGTCCGTGTGCTGTAGGTTCACCCACGGCGCTGTTAGGGAGGGAGTTCCAGGATTTTGTCCCTGTGGTGTAGGTACACCCACGGCGCTGTTAGGGAGTGAGTTCCAGGATTTTGTCCCGTGTGTGGTGTAGGAACACCCACGGCGCTGTTAGGGAGGAAGTTCCAGGATTTTGTCCCGTTTGTGGTGTAGGTACACCCACAGCGCTGTTAGGGACGGAGTTCCAGGATTTTGTCCCTGTGGTGTAGGTACACCCACGGCGCTGTTAGTGAGTGAGTTCCAGGATTTTGTCCCGTGTGTGGTGTAGGTACACCCACGGCGCTGTTAGGGAGGAAATTCCAGGATTTTGTCCCGTGTGTGGTGTAGGTACACCCACAGCGCTGTTAGGGAGGGAGTTCCAGGATTTTGTCCGTGTGGTGTAGGTACACCCACGGCGCTGTTAGGGAGGGATTCCAGGATTTTGTCCCTGTGGTGTACGAACACCCACGGCGCTGTTAGGGAGGGAGTTCCAGGATTTTGTCCGTGTGGTGTAGGTACACCCACGACGCTGTTAGGGAGGGTGTTCCAGGATTTTGTCCCTGTGGTGTAGGTACACACAGGGCGCAGTTAGAGAGGCAGTTCCAGAACTTGACCCTATGGTGTAGCTACACCCAGTGCGATGTTAGGGAGGGAGTTCCAGGATTTTGTCCGTGTGGTGTAGGTACACCCACGGCGCTGTTAGGGAGGGAGTTCCTGGATTTTGTCCGTGTGGTGTCAGTACACGCACGGTGCTGTTCGGGAAGGGACTTCCAGGATTTTGTCCATGTGGTATAGGTACACCCACAGCGCTGTTAGGGAGGGAGTTCCAGGATTTTGTCCCTGTGGTGTAGGTACACCCACACCGCTGTTAGGGAGTGAGTTCCAGGATTTTGTCCCGTGTGTGGTGTAGGTACACCCACGGTGCTGTTAGGGAGGTACTTCCAGGATTTTGTCCCGTGTGTGGTGTAGGTACACCCACAGCGCTGTTAGGGAGGGAGTTCCAGGATTTTGTCCGTATGGTGTAGGTACACCCACGGCGCTGTTAGGGAGGGAGTTCCAGGATTTTGTCCGTGTGGTGTAGGTACACCCACGGCGCTGTTAGGGAGGGAGTTCCAGGATTTTCTCCCCGTGTGGTGTAGGTACACCCACGGCGCTGTTAGGGAGGGTGTTCCAGGATTTTGTCCGTGTGGTGTAGGTACACCCACAGCGATGTTAGAGAGGGAGTTCCAGGATTTTGTCCGTGTGGTGTAGGTACAACCACGGCGCTGTTAGGGAGGGAGTTCCAGGATTTTTCCCGTGTGGTGTAGGTACACCCACGGCGCTGTTAGGGAGGGAGTTCCTGGATTTTGTCATCGTGTGGTGTAGGTACACCCACAGCGCTGTTAGGGAGGGAGTTCCAGGATTTTGTGCCTGTGGTGTAGGTACACCCACGGCGTTGTTAGGGAGTGAGTTCCAGGATTTTGTCCCGTGTGTGGTGTTGGTACACCCACGGCGATGTTAGGGAGGAAGTTCCAGGATTTTGTCCCGAGTGTTGTGTAGGTACACCCACAGCGCTGTTAGGGAGGGAGTTCCAGGATTTTGTCCGTGTGGTGTAGGTACACCCACAGCGCTGTTAGGGAGGGAGTTCCAGGATTTTGTCCCTTTGGTGTAGGTACACCCACGCCGCTGTTAGGGAGGGATTTCCAGGATTTTGTCTCTGTGTTGTAGGTACACCCACGGCGCTGTTAGGGAGGGAGTTCCAGTATTTTGTCCCGTTTGTGGTGTAGGTACACCCACAGCGCTGTTAGGGACGGAGTTCCAGGATTTTGTCCCTGTGGTGTAGGTACACCCACGGCGCTGTTAGTGAGTGAGTTCCAGGATTTTGTCCCGTGTGTGGTGTAGGTACACCCACGGCGCTGTTAGGGAGGAAATTCCAGGATTTTGTCCCGTGTGTGGTGTAGGTACACCCACAGCGCTGTTAGGGAGGGAGTTCCAGGATTTTGTCCGTGTGGTGTAGGTACACCCACGGCGCTGTTAGGGAGGGATTCCAGGATTTTGTCCCTGTGGTGTACGAACACCCACGGCGCTGTTAGGGAGGGAGTTCCAGGATTTTGTCCGTGTGGTGTAGGTACACCCACGACGCTGTTAGGGAGGGTGTTCCAGGATTTTGTCCCTGTGGTGTAGGTACACACAGGGCGCAGTTAGAGAGGCAGTTCCAGAACTTGACCCTATGGTGTAGCTACACCCAGTGCGATGTTAGGGAGGGAGTTCCAGGATTTTGTCCGTGTGGTGTAGGTACACCCACGGCGCTGTTAGGGAGGGAGTTCCTGGATTTTGTCCGTGTGGTGTCAGTACACGCACGGTGCGGTTCGGGAGGGACTTCCAGGATTTTGTCCATGTGGTATAGGTACACCCACAGCGCTGTTAGGGAGGGAGTTCCAGGATTTTGTCCCTGTGGTGTAGGTACACCCACGCCGCTGTTAGGGAGTGAGTTCCAGGATTTTGTTCCGTGTGTGGTGTAGGTACACCCACGGTGCTGTTAGGGAGGTACTTCCAGGATTTTGTCCCGTGTGTGGTGTAGGTACACCCACAGCGCTGTTAGGGAGGGAGTTCCAGGATTTTGTCCGTATGGTGTAGGTACACCCACGGCGCTGTTAGGGAGGGAGTTCCAGGATTTTGTCCGTGTGGTGTAGGTACACCCACGGCGCTGTTAGGGAGGGAGTTCCAGGATTTTCTCCCCGTGTGGTGTAGGTACACCCACGGCGCTGTTAGGGAGGGAGTTCCAGGATTTTGTCCCTGTGGTGTAGGTACACCCACGGCGCTGTTAGGGAGTGAGTTCCAGGATTTTGTCCCGTGTGTGGTGTAGGAACACCCACGGCGCTGTTAGGGAGGGAGTTCCAGGATTTTGTCCAGTTTGTGGTGTAGGTACACCCACAGCGCTGTTAGGGATGGAGTTCCAGGATTTTGTCCCAGTGGTGTAGGTACACCCACGGCGCTGTTAGTGAGTGAGTTCCAGGATTTTGTCCCGTGTGTGGTGTAGGTACACCCACGGCGCTGTTAGGGAGGGAGTTCCAGGGTTTTGTCCCGTTTGTGGTGTAGGTACACCCACAGCGCTGTTAGGGACGGAGTTCCAGGATTTTGTCCCTGTGGTGTAGGTACACCCACGGCGCTGTTAGTGAGTGAGTTCCAGGATTTTGTCCCGTGTGTGGTGTAGGTACACCCACGGCGCTGTTTGGGAGGGAGTTCCAGGATTTTGTCCCTGTGGTGTAGGTACACCCACGGCGCTGTTAGGGAGTGAGTTCCTGGATTTTGTCCCTGTGGTGTAGGTACACCCACGGCGCTGTTAGGGAGTGAGTTCCAGGATTTTGTCCCGTGTGTGGTGTCGGTACACCCACGGCGCTGTTAGGGAGGGTGTTCCAGGATTTTGTCTGTGTGGTGTAGGCACACCCACGGCGCTGTTAGGGAGGTAGTTCCAGGATTTTGTCCATGTGGTGTAGGTACAGCCACGGCACGGTTAGGGAGGGAGTTCCAGGATTTTGTCTGTGTGGTGTAGGTACACCCACGGCGCTGTTAGGGAGGATGTTCCAGGATTTTGTCCGTGTGGTGTAGGTACACCCACTGCGCTGTTAGGGAGCGAGTTCCAGGATTTTGTCCTTGTGGTGTAGATACACCCACGGCGCTGTTAGGGAGGGAGTTCCAGGATTTTGCCCGTGTGGTGTAGGTACACCCACGGCGCTGTTAGGGATCCAGTTCCAGGATTTTGTCCCCGTGTGGTGTAGGTACACCCACGGCGCTGTTAGGGAGGGAGTTCCAGGATTTTGTCCGTGTGGTGTAGGTACACCCACGCCGCTGTTAGGGAGTGAGTTCCAGGATTTTGTCCCGTGTGTGGTGTAGGTACACCCACGGCGCTGTTAGGGAGGGAGTTCCAGGATTTTGTCCCTGTGGTGTAGGTACACCCACGGCGCTGTTAGGGAGGGAGTTCCAGGATTTTGTCCCTGTGGTGTAGGTACACCCATTGCGCTGTTCGGGAGTAAGTTCCAGGATTTTGTACCGTGTGTGGTGTAGGTACATCCACGGCGCTGTTAGGGAGGAAGTTCCAGGATTTTGTCCCGTGTGTGGTGTTGGTACACCCACAGCGCTGTTTGGGAGGGAGTTCCAGGATTTTGTCCTTGCGGTGTAGGTACACCCACGGCGCTGTGAGAGAGGTAGTTCCAGGATTTTGTCCCCGTGTGGTGTAGGTACATTCACGGCGCTGTTAGGGAGGGAGTTCCAGGATTTTGTCCCTGTGGTGTAGGTACACCCACCCCGCTGTTAGGGAGTGAGTTCCAGGATTTTGTCCCGTGTGTGGTGTAGGTACACCCACGGCGCAGTTAGGGAGGAACTTCCAGGATTTTGTCCCGTGTGTCGTGTAGGTACACCCACAGCGCTGTTAGGGAGGGCGTTCCAGGATTTTGTCCGTATGGTGTAGGTTCACCCACGGCGATGTTAGGGAGGGAGTTCCAGGATTTTGTCCCTGTGGTGTAGGTACACCCACGGCGCTGTTAGGGAGGGTGTTCCAGGATTTTGTCCCTGTGGTGTAGGTACACCCACGGCGCTGTTAGGGAGTGAGTTCCAGGATTTTGTCCCGTGTGTGGTGTAGGAACACCCACGGCGCTGTTAGGGAGGAAGTTCCAGGATTTTGTCCCGTTTATGGTGTTGGTACCCCCACGACGCTGTTAGGGAGGGAGTTCCAGGATTTTGTCCCTGTGGTGTAGGTACACCCACGCCGCTGTTAGGGAGTGAGTTCCAGGATTTTGTCCCGTGTGTGGTGTAGGTACACCCACGGCGCTGTTAGGGAGGAACTTCCTGGATTTTGTCCCGTCTGTGGTGTAGGTACACCCACAGCGCTGTTAGGGAGGGAGTTCCAGGATTTTGTCCCTGTGGTGTAGGTACACCCACGGCGCTGTTAGGGAGGGAGTTCCAGGATTTTCTCCCCGTGTCGTGTAGGTACACCCACGGCGCTGTTAGGGAGGGTGTTCCAGGATTTTGTCCCTGTGGTGTTGGTACACACATGGCGCAGTTAGAGAGGCAGTTCCAGAATTTGACCCTATGGTGTAGGTACACCCAGTGCGATGTTAGGGAGGGAGTTCCAAGATTTTGTCCGTGTGGTGTAGGTACACCCACGGCGCTGTTAGGGAGGGAGTTCCAGGATTTTGTCCGTGTGGTGTAGGTACACCCACAGCGCTGTTAGGGAGTGAGTTCTAGGATTTTGTCCCGTGTGTGGTGTAGGTACACCCACGGCGCTGCTAGGGAGGGAGTTCCAGGATTTTGTCCGTGTGGTGTAGGTACACTCACAGCGCTGTTAGGGAGGTAGTTCCAGGATTTTGTCCCCGTGTGGTGTAGGTACACCCACGGCGCTGTTAGGGAGGGAGTTCCAGGATTTTGTCCGCGTCTGGTGTAGGTACACCCACGGCGCTGTTAGGGAGGGAGTTCCAGGATTTTGTCCGTGTGGTGTAGGTACATCCACGGCGCTGTTAGGGAGGGAGTTCCAGGATTTTGTCCCTGTGGTGTAGGTACACCCATTGCGCTGTTCGGGAGTAAGTTCCAGGATTTTGTACCGTGTGTGGTGTAGGTACATCCACGGCGCTGTTAGGGAGGAAGTTCCAGGATTTTGTCCCGTGTGTGGTGTTGGTACACCCACAGCGCTGTTTGGGAGGGAGTTCCAGGATTTTGTCCTTGCGGTGTAGGTACACCCACGGCGCTGTGAGAGAGGTAGTTCCAGGATTTTGTCCCCGTGTGGTGTAGGTACATTCACGGCGCTGTTAGGGAGGGAGTTCCAGGATTTTGTCCCTGTGGTGTAGGTACACCCACCCCGCTGTTAGGGAGTGAGTTCCAGGATTTTGTCCCGTGTGTGGTGTAGGTACACCCACGGCGCAGTTAGGGAGGAACTTCCAGGATTTTGTCCCGTGTGTCGTGTAGGTACACCCACAGCGCTGTTAGGGAGGGCGTTCCAGGATTTTGTCCGTATGGTGTAGGTTCACCCACGGCGATGTTAGGGAGGGAGTTCCAGGATTTTGTCCCTGTGGTGTAGGTACACCCACGGCGCTGTTAGGGAGGGTGTTCCAGGATTTTGTCCCTGTGGTGTAGGTACACCCACGGCGCTGTTAGGGAGTGAGTTCCAGGATTTTGTCCCGTGTGTGGTGTAGGAACACCCACGGCGCTGTTAGGGAGGAAGTTCCAGGATTTTGTCCCGTTTATGGTGTTGGTACCCCCACGACGCTGTTAGGGAGGGAGTTCCAGGATTTTGTCCCTGTGGTGTAGGTACACCCACGCCGCTGTTAGGGAGTGAGTTCCAGGATTTTGTCCCGTGTGTGGTGTAGGTACACCCACGGCGCTGTTAGGGAGGAACTTCCTGGATTTTGTCCCGTCTGTGGTGTAGGTACACCCACAGCGCTGTTAGGGAGGGAGTTCCAGGATTTTGTCCCTGTGGTGTAGGTACACCCACGGCGCTGTTAGGGAGGGAGTTCCAGGATTTTCTCCCCGTGTCGTGTAGGTACACCCACGGCGCTGTTAGGGAGGGTGTTCCAGGATTTTGTCCCTGTGGTGTTGGTACACACATGGCGCAGTTAGAGAGGCAGTTCCAGAATTTGACCCTATGGTGTAGGTACACCCAGTGCGATGTTAGGGAGGGAGTTCCAAGATTTTGTCCGTGTGGTGTAGGTACACCCACGGCGCTGTTAGGGAGGGAGTTCCAGGATTTTGTCCGTGTGGTGTAGGTACACCCACAGCGCTGTTAGGGAGTGAGTTCTAGGATTTTGTCCCGTGTGTGGTGTAGGTACACCCACGGCGCTGCTAGGGAGGGAGTTCCAGGATTTTGTCCGTGTGGTGTAGGTACACTCACAGCGCTGTTAGGGAGGTAGTTCCAGGATTTTGTCCCCGTGTGGTGTAGGTACACCCACGGCGCTGTTAGGGAGGGAGTTCCAGGATTTTGTCCGCGTCTGGTGTAGGTACACCCACGGCGCTGTTAGGGAGGGAGTTCCAGGATTTTGTCCGTGTGGTGTAGGTACATCCACGGCGCTGTTAGGGAGGGAGTTCCAGGATTTTGTCCCTGTGGTGTAGGTACACCTACGGCGCTGTTAGGGAGGGAGTTCCAGGATTTTGTCCCGTGTGGTGTAGGTACACCGACGGCGCTGTTAGGGAGGTCGTTCCAGGATTTTGTCCGTGTGGTGTAGGTACACCAACGGCGCTGTTAGGGAGGGAGTTCCAGGATTTTCTCCGTGTGGTGTAGGTACACCCACGGCGTTGTTTGGGAGGGAGTTCCAGGATTTTGTCCCTGTGGTGTAGGTACACCCACGGCGCTGTTAGGGAGTGAGTTCCTGGATTTTGTCCCGTGTGAGGTGTAGGTACACCAACGGCGCTGTTAGGGAGTAAGTTCCAGGATTTTGTCCCGTGTGTAGTGCAGGTACACCCACAGCGCTGTTAGGGAGGGAGTTCCAGGATTTTGTCCGTGTGGTGTAGGTACACCCACGGCGCAGTTAGGGAGGGAGTTCCAGGATTTTGTCCGTGTGGTGTAGGTACAACCACGGCGCTGTTAGGGAGGGAGTTCCAGGATTTTTCCCGTGTGGTGTAGGTACACCCACGGCGCTGTTAGGGAGGGAGTTCCTGGATTTTGTCATCGTGTGGTGTAGGTACACCCACAGCGCTGTTAGGGAGGGAGTGCCAGGATTTTGTCCCTGTGGTGTAGGTACACCCACGGCGTTGTTAGGGAGTGAGTTCCAGGATTTTGTCCCGTGTGTGGTGTTGGTACACCCACGGCGATGTTAGGGAGGAAGTTCCAGGATTTTGTCCCGAGTGTTGTGTAGGTACACCCACAGCGCTGTTAGGGAGGGAGTTCCAGGATTTTGTCCGTGTGGTGTAGGTACACCCACAGCGCTGTTAGGGAGCGAGTTCCAGGATTTTGTCCCTTTGGTGTAGGTACACCCACGCCGCTGTTAGGGAGGGATTTCCAGGATTTTGTCTCTGTGTAGATACACCCACAGCGCTATTAGGGAGGGAGTTCCAGGAATTTGTCCCTGTGGTGTATGTACACCCACGGCGCTGTTAGGGAGGGAGTTCCAGGATTTTGTCCGTGTGGTGTAGGTACACCCACGGCGCTGTAAGGGAGGGAGTTCCAGGATTTTGTCCCTGTGGTGTAGGTACACCCACGGCGCTGTTACTGAGTGAGTTCCTGGATTTTGTCCCGTGTGTGGTGTAGGTACACCCACGGCGCTGTTAGGGAGGAATTTCCAGGATTTTGTCCCGTGTGTGGTGTAGGTACACCCACAGCGCTGTTAGGGAGGGAGTTCCAGGATTTTGTCCCCGTGTGGTGTAGGTACACCCACGACGCTGTTAAGGAGAGCGTTCCAGGATTTTGTCCGTGTGGTGTAGGTACACCCACGGCGCCGTTAGGGAGGGAGTTCCAGGATTTTGTCCGTGTGGTGTAGGTACACCCACGGCGCTGTTAGGGAGTGAGTTTCAGGATTTTGTCCCGTGTGGTGTAGGTACACCCACGGCGCTGTTAGGGAGGGAGTTCCAGGATTTTGTCCGTGTGGTGTAGGTACACCCACGGCGCTGTTAGGGAGGGAGTTCCAGGATTTTGTCCGTGTGCTGTAGGTTCACCCACGGCGCTGTTAGGGAGGGAGTTCCAGGATTTTGTCCCTGTGGTGTAGGTACACCCACGGCGCTGTTAGGGAGTGAGTTCCAGGATTTTGTCCCGTGTGTGGTGTAGGAACACCCACGGCGCTGTTAGGGAGGAAGTTCCAGGATTTTGTCCCGTTTGTGGTGTAGGTACACCCACAGCGCTGTTCGGGACGGAGTTCCAGGATTTTGTCCCTGTGGTGTAGGTACACCCACGGCGCTGTTAGTGAGTGAGTTCCAGGATTTTGTCCCGTGTGTGGTGTAGGTACACCCACGGCGCTGTTAGGGAGGAAATTCCAGGATTTTGTCCCGTGTGTGGTGTAGGTACACCCACAGCGCTGTTAGGGAGGGAGTTCCAGGATTTTGTCCGTGTGGTGTAGGTACACCCACGGCGCTGTTAGGGAGGGATTCCAGGATTTTGTCCCTGTGGTGTACGAACACCCACGGCGCTGTTAGGGAGGGAATTCCAGGATTTTGTCCGTGTGGTGTAGGTACACCCACGACGCTGTTAGGGAGGGTGTTCCAGGATTTTGTCCCTGTGGTGTAGGTACACACAGGGCGCAGTTAGAGAGGCAGTTCCAGGATTTTGTCCCGTGTGTGGTGTAGGTACACCCACGGTGCTGTTAGGGAGGTACTTCCAGGATTTTGTCCCGTGTGTGGTGTAGGTACACCCACAGCGCTGTTAGGGAGGGAGTTCCAGGATTTTGTCCGTATGGTGTAGGTACACCCACGGCGCTGTTAGGGAGGGAGTTCCAGGATTTTGTCCGTGTGGTGTAGGTACACCCACGGCGCTGTTAGGGAGGGAGTTCCAGGATTTTCTCCCCGTGTGGTGTAGGTACACCCACGGCGCTGTTAGGGAGGGTGTTCCAGGATTTTGTCCCTGTGGTGTAGGTACACCCACGGCGCTGATAGGGAGTGAGTTCCAGGATTTTGTCCCGTGTGTGGTGTAGGAACACCCACGGCGCTGTTAGGGAGGGAGTTCCAGGATTTTGTCCCGTTTGTGGTGTAGGTACACCCACACCGCTGTTAGGGATGGAGTTCCAGGATTTTGTCCCAGTGGTGTAGGTACACCCACGGCGCTGTTAGTGAGTGAGTTCCAGGATTTTGTCCCGTGTGTGGTGTAGGTACACCCACGGCGCTGTTAGGGAGGGAGTTCCAGGATTTTGTCCCGTTTGTGGTGTAGGTACACCCACAGCGCTGTTAGGGACGGAGTTCCAGGATTTTGTCCCTGTGGTGTAGGTACACCCACGGCGCTGTTAGTGAGTGAGTTCCAGGATTTTGTCCCGTGTGTGGTGTAGGTACACCCACGGCGCTGTTTGGGAGGGAGTTCCAGGATTTTGTCCCTGTGGTGTAGGTACACCCACGGCGCTGTTAGGGAGGGAGTTCCAGGATTTTGTCCCTGTGGTGTAGGTACACCCACGGCGCTGTGAGAGAGGTAGTTCCAGGATTTTGTCCCCGTGTGGTGTAGGTACATTCACGGCGCTGTTAGGGAGGGAGTTCCAGGATTTTGTCCCTGTGGTGTAGGTACACCCACCCCGCTGTTAGGGAGTGAGTTCCAGGATTTTGTCCCGTGTGTGGTGTAGGTACACCCACGGCGCTGTTAGGGAGGAACTTCCAGGATTTTGTCCCGTGTGTCGTGTAGGTACACCCACAGCGCTGTTAGGGAGGGCGTTCCAGGATTTTGTCCGTATGGTGTAGGTACACCCACGGCGATGTTAGGGAGGGAGTTCCAGGATTTTGTCCCTGTGGTGTAGGTACACCCACGGCGCTGTTAGGGAGGGTGTTCCAGGATTTTGTCCCTGTGGTGTAGGTACACCCACGGCGCTGTTAGGGAGGGAGTTCCAGGATTTTGTCCCGTGTGTGGTGTAGGAACACCCACGGCGCTGTTAGGGAGGAAGTTCCAGGATTTTGTCCCGTTTATGGTGTTGGTACCCCCACGACGCTGTTAGGGAGGGAGTTCCAGGATTTTGTCCCTGTGGTGTAGGTACACCCACGCCGCTGTTAGGGAGTGAGTTCCAGGATTTTGTCCCGTGTGTGGTGTAGGTACACCCACGGCGCTGTTAGGGAGGAACTTCCTGGATTTTGTCCCGTCTGTGGTGTAGGTACACCCACGGCGCTGTTAGGGAGGGAGTTCCAGGATTTTGTCCCTGTGGTGTAGGTACACCCACGGCGCTGTTAGGGAGGGAGTTCCAGGATTTTCTCCCCGTTTGGTGTAGGTACACCCACGGCGCTGTTAGGGAGGGTGTTCCAGGATTTTGTCCCTGTGGTGTAGGTACACACATGGCGCAGTTAGAGAGGCAGTTCCAGAATTTGACCCTATGGTGTAGGTACACCCAGTGCGATGTTAGGGAGGGAGTTCCAGGATTTTGTCCGTGTGGTGTAGGTACATCCACGGCGCTGTTAGGGAGGGAGTTCCAGGATTTTGTCCCTGTGGTGTAGGTACACCCACGGCGCTGTTAGGGAGGGAGTTCCAGGATTTTGTCCCGTGTGGTGTAGGTACACCGACGGCGCTGTTAGGGAGGTAGTTCCAGGATTTTGACCGTGTGGTGTAGGTCCACCAACGGCGCTGTTAGGGAGGGAGTTCCAGGATTTTGTCCCGTGTGGTGTAGGTACACCGACGGCGCTGTTAGGGAGGTAGTTCCAGGATTTTGTCCGTGTGGTGTAGGTACACCAACGGCGCTGTTAGGGAGGGAGTTCCAGGATTTTCTCCGTGTGGTGTAGGTACACCCATGGCGTTGTTTGGGAGGGAGTTCCAGGATTTTGTCCCTGTGGTGTAGGTACACCCACGGCGCTGTTAGGGATTGAGTTCCTGGATTTTGTCCGGTGTGTGGTGTAGGTACACCAACGGCGCTGTTAGGGAGGAAGTTCCAGGATTTTGTCCCGTGTGTAGTGCAGGTACACCCACAGTGCTGTTAGGGAGGGAGTTCCAGGATTTTGTCCGTGTGGTGTAGGTACACCCAGGGCGCTGTTAGGGAGGGAGTTCCAGGATTTTGTCCGTGTGGTTTAGGTACAACCACGGCGCTGTTAGGGAGGGAGTTCCAGGATTTTTCCCGTGTGGTGTAGGTACACCCACGGCGCTGTTAGGGAGGGAGTTCCTGGATTTTGTCATCGTGTGGTGTAGGTACACCCACAGCGCTGTTAGGGAGGGAGTTCCAGGATTTTGTCCCTGTGGTGTAGGTACACCCACGGCGTTGTTAGGGAGTGAGTTCCAGGATTTTGTCCCGTGTGTGGTGTTGGTACACCCACGGCGATGTTAGGGAGGAAGTTCCAGGATTTTGTCCCGAGTGTTGTGTAGGTACACCCACAGCGCTGTTAGGGAGGGAGTTCCAGGATTTTGTCCGTGTGGTGTAGGTACACCCACAGCGCTGTTAGGGAGCGAGTTCCAGGATTTTGTCCCTTTGGTGTAGGTACACCCACGCCGCTGTTAGGGAGGGATTTCCAGGATTTTGTCTCTGTGTAGATACACCCACAGCGCTATTAGGGAGGGAGTTCCAGGAATTTGTCCCTGTGGTGTATGTACACCCACGGCGCTGTTAGGGAGGGAGTTCCAGGATTTTGTCCCTGTGTTGTAGGTACACCCACGGCGCTGTTAGGGAGGGAGTTCCAGTATTTTGTCCCGTTTGTGGTGTAGGTACACCCACAGCGCTGTTAGGGACGGAGTTCCAGGATTTTGTCCCTGTGGTGTAGGTACACCCACGGCGCTGTTAGTGAGTGAGTTCCAGGATTTTGTCCCGTGTGTGGTGTAGGTACACCCACGGCGCTGTTAGGGAGGAAATTCCAGGATTTTGTCCCGTGTGTGGTGTAGGTACACCCACAGCGCTGTTAGGGAGGGAGTTCCAGGATTTTGTCCGTGTGGTGTAGGTACACCCACGGCGCTGTTAGGGAGGGATTCCAGGATTTTGTCCCTGTGGTGTACGAACACCCACGGCGCTGTTAGGGAGGGAGTTCCAGGATTTTGTCCGTGTGGTGTAGGTACACCCACGACGCTGTTAGGGAGGGTGTTCCAGGATTTTGTCCCTGTGGTGTAGGTACACACAGGGCGCAGTTAGAGAGGCAGTTCCAGAACTTGACCCTATGGTGTAGCTACACCCAGTGCGATTTTAGGGAGGGAGTTCCAGGATTTTGTCCGTGTGGTGTAGGTACACCCACGGCGCTGTTAGGGAGGGAGTTCCTGGATTTTGTCCGTGTGGTGTAGGTACACCCACAGCGCTGTTAGGGAGGGAGTTCTAGGATTTTGTCCCGTGTGTGGTGTAGGTACACCCACGGCGCTGCAAGGGAGGGAGTTCCAGGATTTTGTCCGTGTGGTGTAGGTACACTCACAGCGCTGTTAGGGAGGTAGTTCCAGGATTTTGTCCGTGTGGTGTAGGTACACCAACGGCGCTGTTAGGGAGGGAGTTCCAGGATTTTCTCCGTGTGGTGTAGGTACACCCATGGCGTTGTTTGGGAGGGAGTTCCAGGATTTTGTCCCTGTGGTGTAGGTACACCCACGGCGCTGTTAGGGATTGAGTTCCTGGATTTTGTCCCGTGTGTGGTGTAGGTACACCAACGGCGCTGTTAGGGAGGAAGTTCCAGGATTTTGTCCCGTGTGTAGTGCAGGTACACCCACAGTGCTGTTAGGGAGGGAGTTCCAGGATTTTGTCCGTGTGGTGTAGGTACACCCAGGGCGCTGTTAGGGAGGGAGTTCCAGGATTTTGTCCGTGTGGTGTAGGTACAACCACGGCGCTGTTAGGGAGGGAGTTCCAGGATTTTTCCCGTGTGGTGTAGGTACACCCACGGCGCTGTTAGGGAGGGAGTTCCTGGATTTTGTCATCGTGTGGTGTAGGTACACCCACAGCGCTGTTAGGGAGGGAGTTCCAGGATTTTGTCCCTGTGGTGTAGGTACACCCACGGCGTTGTTAGGGAGTGAGTTCCAGGATTTTGTCCCGTGTGTGGTGTTGGTACACCCACGGCGATGTTAGGGAGGAAGTTCCAGGATTTTGTCCCGAGTGTTGTGTAGGTACACCCACAGCGCTGTTAGGGAGGGAGTTCCAGGATTTTGTCCGTGTGGTGTAGGTACACCCACAGCGCTGTTAGGGAGCGAGTTCCAGGATTTTGTCCCTTTGGTGTAGGTACACCCACGCCGCTGTTAGGGAGGGATTTCCAGGATTTTGTCTCTGTGTAGATACACCCACAGCGCTATTAGGGAGGGAGTTCCAGGAATTTGTCCCTGTGGTGTATGTACACCCACGGCGCTGTTAGGGAGGGAGTTCCAGGATTTTGTCCCTGTGTTGTAGGTACACCCACGGCGCTGTTAGGGAGGGAGTTCCAGTATTTTGTCCCGTTTGTGGTGTAGGTACACCCACAGCGCTGTTAGGGACGGAGTTCCAGGATTTTGTCCCTGTGGTGTAGGTACACCCACGGCGCTGTTAGTGAGTGAGTTCCAGGATTTTGTCCCGTGTGTGGTGTAGGTACACCCACGGCGCTGTTAGGGAGGAAATTCCAGGATTTTGTCCCGTGTGTGGTGTAGGTACACCCACAGCGCTGTTAGGGAGGGAGTTCCAGGATTTTGTCCGTGTGGTGTAGGTACACCCACGGCGCTGTTAGGGAGGGATTCCAGGATTTTGTCCCTGTGGTGTACGAACACCCACGGCGCTGTTAGGGAGGGAGTTCCAGGATTTTGTCCGTGTGGTGTAGGTACACCCACGACGCTGTTAGGGAGGGTGTTCCAGGATTTTGTCCCTGTGGTGTAGGTACACACAGGGCGCAGTTAGAGAGGCAGTTCCAGAACTTGACCCTATGGTGTAGCTACACCCAGTGCGATTTTAGGGAGGGAGTTCCAGGATTTTGTCCGTGTGGTGTAGGTACACCCACGGCGCTGTTAGGGAGGGAGTTCCTGGATTTTGTCCGTGTGGTGTAGGTACACCCACAGCGCTGTTAGGGAGGGAGTTCTAGGATTTTGTCCCGTGTGTGGTGTAGGTACACCCACGGCGCTGCTAGGGAGGGAGTTCCAGGATTTTGTCCGTGTGGTGTAGGTACACTCACAGCGCTGTTAGGGAGGTAGTTCCAGGATTTTGTCCCCGTGTGGTGTAGGTACACCCACGGCGCTGTTAGGGAGGGAGTTCCAGGACTTTGTCCGCGTCTGGTGTAGGTACACCCACGGCGCTGTTAGGGAGGGAGTTCCAGGATTTTGTCCGTGTGGTGTAGGTACATCCACGGCGCTGTTAGGGAGGGAGTTCCAGGATTTTGTCCCTGTGGTGTAGGTACACCCACGGCGCTGTTAGGGAGGGAGTTCCAGGATTTTGTCCCGTGTGGTGTAGGTACACCGACGGCGCTGTTAGGGAGGTAGTTCCAGGATTTTGTCCGTGTGGTGTAGGTACACCAACGGCGCTGTTAGGGAAGGAGTTCCAGGATTTTCTCCGTGTGGTGTAGGTACACCCACGGCGTTGTTTGGGAGGGAGTTCCAGGATTTTGTCCCTGTGGTGTAGGTACACCCACGGCGCTGTTAGGGAGTGAGTTCCTGGATTTTGTCCCGTGTGTGGTGTAGGTACACCAACGGCGCTGTTAGGGAGGAAGTTCCAGGATTTTGTCCCGTGTGTAGTGCAGGTACACCCACAGCGCTGTTAGGGAGGGAGTTCCAGGATTTTGTCCGTGTGGTGTAGGTACACCCACGGCGCTGTTAGGGAGGGAGTTCCAGGATTTTGTCCGTGTGGTGTAGGTACAACCACGGCGCTGTTAGGGAGGGAGTTCCAGGATTTTTCCCGTGTGGTGTAGGTACACCCACGGCGCTGTTAGGGAGGGAGTTCCTGGATTTTGTCATCGTGTGGTGTAGGTACACCCACAGCGCTGTTAGGGAGGGAGTTCCAGGATTTTGTCCCTGTGGTGTAGGTACACCCACGGCGTTGTTAGGGAGTGAGTTCCAGGATTTTGTCCCGTGTGTGGTGTTGGTACACCCACGGCGATGTTAGGGAGGAAGTTCCAGGATTTTGTCCCGAGTGTTGTGTAGGTACACCCACAGCGCTGTTAGGGAGGGAGTTCCAGGATTTTGTCCGTGTGGTGTAGGTACACCCACAGCGCTGTTAGGGAGCGAGTTCCAGGATTTTGTCCCTTTGGTGTAGGTACACCCACGCCGCTGTTAGGGAGGGATTTCCAGGATTTTGTCCGTGTGGTGTAGGTACACCCACGGCGCTGTTAGGGAGGAAGTTCCAGGATTTTGTCCGTGTGGTGTAGGTACACCCACGGCGCTGTTAGGGAGGAAGTTCCAGGATTTTGTCCGTGTGGTGTAGATACACCCACAGCGCTATTAGGGAGGGAGTTCCAGGAATTTGTCCCTGTGGTGTATGTACACCCACGGCGCTGTTAGGGAGGGAGTTCCAGGATTTTGTCCCTGTGTTGTAGGTACACCCACGGCGCTGTTAGGGAGGGTGTTCCAGTATTTTGACCTCGTGTGTGGTGTAGGTACACCCACGGCGCTGTTAGGGAGGGAGTTCCAGGATTTTGTCCCTGTGTTGTAGGTACACCCACGGCGCTGTTAGGGAGGAAGTTCCAGGAATTTGGCCGTGTGGTGTAGGTACACCCACGGCGCCGTTAGGGAGGAAGTTCCAGGATTTTGTCCGTGTGGTGTAGGTACACCCACGGTGCTGTTAGGGAGGGAGTTTCAGGCTTTTGTCCCTGTGGTGTAGGTACACCCACGACGCTGTTAGGGAGGGAGTTCCAGGATTTTGTCCCGAGTGTTGTGTAGGTACACCCACGGCGCAGTTAGGGAGGGAGTTCCAGTATTTTGACCCCCTGTGGTGTAGGTACACCCACAGCGCTGTTAGGGAGGGAGTTCCAGGATTTTGTCCCTGTGTTGTAGGTACACCCACGGCGCTGTTAGGGAGGGTGTTCCAGGATTTTGTCCCTGCGTTGTAGGTACTCCCACGGCGCTGTTAGGGAGGGAGTTCCAGTATTTTGACCCCGTGTGGTGTAGGTACACCCACGGCGCTGTTAGGGAGGGAGTTCCATGATTTTGTCCCTGTGGTGTAGGTACACCCACGGCGCTGTTAGGGAGGGAGTTCCAGGATTTTGTCCCTCTGGTGTAGGTACACCCACGGCGCAGTAAGGGAGGGAGTTCCAGGATTTTGTCCCTGTGGTGTAGGTACACCCACGGCGCTGTTAGGGTGTGACTTCCTGGATTTTGTCCCGTGTGTGGTGTAGGTACACCCACGGCACTGTTAGGGAAGAAGTTCAAGGATTTTGTCTGTGTTTTGTAGGTACACCCACGGCGCTGTTAGGGAGGGAGTTCCAGGATTTTGTCCCTGCGGTGTAGGTACACCCACGGCGCGGTTAGGGAGGGAGTTCCAGGATTTTGTCTGTGTTATGTAGGTACACCCACGACGCTGTTAGGGAGGGAGTTCCAGGATTTTGTCCCTGCGGTGTAGGTACACCTACGGCGCTGTTAGGGAGGGAGTTCCAGGATTTTGTCTGTGTGGTGTAGGTACACCCACGGCGCTGTTAGGGAGGGAGTTCCAGGATTTTGTCCGTGTGGTGTAGGTACACCCACAGCGCTGTTAGGGAGCGAGTTCCAGGATTTTGTCCCTTTGGTGTAGGTACACCCACGCCGCTGTTAGGGAGGGATTTCCAGGATTTTGTCTCTGTGTAGATACACCCACAGCGCTATTAGGGAGGGAGTTCCAGGAATTTGTCCCTGTGGTGTATGTACACCCACGGCGCTGTTAGGGAGGGAGTTCCAGGATTTTGTCCCTGTGTTGTAGGTACACCCACGGCGCTGTTAGGGAGGGAGTTCCAGTATTTTGTCCCGTTTGTGGTGTAGGTACACCCACAGCGCTGTTAGGGACGGAGTTCCAGGATTTTGTCCCTGTGGTGTAGGTACACCCACGGCGCTGTTAGTGAGTGAGTTCCAGGATTTTGTCCCGTGTGTGGTGTAGGTACACCCACGGCGCTGTTAGGGAGGAAATTCCAGGATTTTGTCCCGTGTGTGGTGTAGGTACACCCACAGCGCTGTTAGGGAGGGAGTTCCAGGATTTTGTCCGTGTGGTGTAGGTACACCCACGGCGCTGTTAGGGAGGGATTCCAGGATTTTGTCCCTGTGGTGTACGAACACCCACGGCGCTGTTAGGGAGGGAGTTCCAGGATTTTGTCCGTGTGGTGTAGGTACACCCACGACGCTGTTAGGGAGGGTGTTCCAGGATTTTGTCCCTGTGGTGTAGGTACACACAGGGCGCAGTTAGAGAGGCAGTTCCAGAACTTGACCCTATGGTGTAGCTACACCCAGTGCGATTTTAGGGAGGGAGTTCCAGGATTTTGTCCGTGTGGTGTAGGTACACCCACGGCGCTGTTAGGGAGGGAGTTCCTGGATTTTGTCCGTGTGGTGTAGGTACACCCACAGCGCTGTTAGGGAGGGAGTTCTAGGATTTTGTCCCGTGTGTGGTGTAGGTACACCCACGGCGCTGCTAGGGAGGGAGTTCCAGGATTTTGTCCGTGTGGTGTAGGTACACTCACAGCGCTGTTAGGGAGGTAGTTCCAGGATTTTGTCCCCGTGTGGTGTAGGTACACCCACGGCGCTGTTAGGGAGGGAGTTCCAGGACTTTGTCCGCGTCTGGTGTAGGTACACCCACGGCGCTGTTAGGGAGGGAGTTCCAGGATTTTGTCCGTGTGGTGTAGGTACATCCACGGCGCTGTTAGGGAGGGAGTTCCAGGATTTTGTCCCTGTGGTGTAGGTACACCCACGGCGCTGTTAGGGAGGAAGTTCCAGGATTTTGTCCCGTGTGGTGTAGGTACACCGACGGCGCTGTTAGGGAGGTAGTTCCAGGATTTTGTCCGTGTGGTGTAGGTACACCAACGGCGCTGTTAGGGAAGGAGTTCCAGGATTTTCTCCGTGTGGTGTAGGTACACCCACGGCGTTGTTTGGGAGGGAGTTCCAGGATTTTGTCCCTGTGGTGTAGGTACACCCACGGCGCTGTTAGGGAGTGAGTTCCTGGATTTTGTCCCGTGTGTGGTGTAGGTACACCAACGGCGCTGTTAGGGAGGAAGTTCCAGGATTTTGTCCCGTGTGTAGTGCAGGTACACCCACAGCGCTGTTAGGGAGGGAGTTCCAGGATTTTGTCCGTGTGGTGTAGGTACACCCACGGCGCTGTTAGGGAGGGAGTTCCAGGATTTTGTCCGTGTGGTGTAGGTACAACCACGGCGCTGTTAGGGAGGGAGTTCCAGGATTTTTCCCGTGTGGTGTAGGTACACCCACGGCGCTGTTAGGGAGGGAGTTCCTGGATTTTGTCATCGTGTGGTGTAGGTACACCCACAGCGCTGTTAGGGAGGGAGTTCCAGGATTTTGTCCCTGTGGTGTAGGTACACCCACGGCGTTGTTAGGGAGTGAGTTCCAGGATTTTGTCCCGTGTGTGGTGTTGGTACACCCACGGCGATGTTAGGGAGGAAGTTCCAGGATTTTGTCCCGAGTGTTGTGTAGGTACACCCACAGCGCTGTTAGGGAGGGAGTTCCAGGATTTTGTCCGTGTGGTGTAGGTACACCCACAGCGCTGTTAGGGAGCGAGTTCCAGGATTTTGTCCCTTTGGTGTAGGTACACCCACGCCGCTGTTAGGGAGGGATTTCCAGGATTTTGTCCGTGTGGTGTAGGTACACCCACGGCGCTGTTAGGGAGGAAGTTCCAGGATTTTGTCCGTGTGGTGTAGGTACACCCACGGCGCTGTTAGGGAGGAAGTTCCAGGATTTTGTCCGTGTGGTGTAGATACACCCACAGCGCTATTAGGGAGGGAGTTCCAGGAATTTGTCCCTGTGGTGTATGTACACCCACGGCGCTGTTAGGGAGGGAGTTCCAGGATTTTGTCCCTGTGTTGTAGGTACACCCACGGCGCTGTTAGGGAGGGTGTTCCAGTATTTTGACCTCGTGTGTGGTGTAGGTACACCCACGGCGCTGTTAGGGAGGGAGTTCCAGGATTTTGTCCCTGTGTTGTAGGTACACCCACGGCGCTGTTAGGGAGGAAGTTCCAGGAATTTGGCCGTGTGGTGTAGGTACACCCACGGCGCCGTTAGGGAGGAAGTTCCAGGATTTTGTCCGTGTGGTGTAGGTACACCCACGGTGCTGTGAGGGAGGGAGTTTCAGGCTTTTGTCCCTGTGGTGTAGGTACACCCACGACGCTGTTAGGGAGGGAGTTCCAGGATTTTGTCCCGAGTGTTGTGTAGGTACACCCACGGCGCAGTTAGGGAGGGAGTTCCAGTATTTTGACCCCCTGTGGTGTAGGTACACCCACAGCGCTGTTAGGGAGGGAGTTCCAGGATTTTGTCCCTGTGTTGTAGGTACACCCACGGCGCTGTTAGGGAGGGAGTTCCAGGATTTTGTCCCTGCGTTGTAGGTACTCCCACGGCGCTGTTAGGGAGGGAGTTCCAGTATTTTGACCCCGTGTGGTGTAGGTACACCCACGGCGCTGTTAGGGAGGGAGTTCCATGATTTTGTCCCTGTGGTGTAGGTACACCCACGGCGCTGTTAGGGAGGGAGTTCCAGGATTTTGTCCCTCTGGTGTAGGTACACCCACGGCGCAGTTAGGGAGGGAGTTCCAGGATTTTGTCCCTGTGGTGTAGGTACACCCACGGCGCTGTTAGGGTGTGACTTCCTGGATTTTGTCCCGTGTGTGGTGTAGGTACACCCACGGCACTGTTAGGGAAGAAGTTCAAGGATTTTGTCTGTGTTTTGTAGGTACACCCACGGCGCTGTTAGGGAGGGAGTTCCAGGATTTTGTCCCTGCGGTGTAGGTACACCCACGGCGCGGTTAGGGAGGGAGTTCCAGGATTTTGTCTGTGTTTTGTAGGTACACCCACGACGCTGTTAGGGAGGGAGTTCCAGGATTTTGTCCCTGCGGTGTAGGTACACCTACGGCGCTGTTAGGGAGGGAGTTCCAGGATTTTGTCTGTGTGGTGTAGGTACACCCACGGCGCTGTTAGGGAGGGAGTTCCAGGATTTTGTCCCTGTGGTGTAGGTACACACATGGCGCAGTTAGAGAGGCAGTTCCAGAATTTGACCCTATGGTGTAGGTACACCCAGTGCGATGTTAGGGAGGGAGTTCCAGGATTTTGTCCGTGTGGTGTAGGTACACCCACGGCGCTGTTAGGGAGGGAGTTCCAGGATTTTGTCCCTGTGGTGTAGGTACACCCACAGCGCTGTTAGGGAGGGAGTTCTAGGATTTTGTCCCGTGTGTGGTGTAGGTACACCCACGGCGCTGCTAGGGAGGGAGTTCCAGGATTTTGTCCGTGTGGTGTAGGTACACTCACAGCGCTGTTAGGGAGGTAGCTCCAGGATTTTGTCCCCGTGTGGTGTAGGTACACCCACGGCGCTGTTAGGGAGGGAGTTCCAGGATTTTGTCCGCGTCTGGTGTAGGTACACCCACGGCGCTGTTAGGGAGGGAGTTCCAGGATTTTGTCCGTGTGGTGTATGTGCATCCACGGCGCTGTTAGGGAGGGAGTTCCAGGATTTTGTCCCTGTGGTGTAGGTACACCCACGGCGCTGTTAGGGAGGGAGTTCCAGGATTTTGTCCCGTGTGGTGTAGGTACACCGACGGCGCTGTTAGGGAGGGAGTTCCAGGATTTTGTCCGTGTGGTGTAGGTACACCAACGGCGCTGTTAGGGAGGGAGTTCCAGGATTTTCTCCGTGTGGTGTAGGTACACCCACGGCGTTGTTTGGGAGGGAGTTCCAGGATTTTGTCCCTGTGGTGTAGGTACACCCACGGCGCTGTTAGGGAGTGAGTTCCTGGATTTTGTCCCGTGTGTGGTGTAGGTACACCAACGGCGCTGTTAGGGAGGAAGTTCCAGGATTTTGTCCCGTGTGTAGTGCAGGTACACCCACAGCGCTGTTAGGGAGGGAGTTCCAGGATTTTGTCCGTGTGGTGTAGGTACACCCACGGCGCTGTTAGGGAGGGAGTTCCAGGATTTTGTCCGTGTGGTGTAGGTACAACCACGGCGCTGTTAGGGAGGGAGTTCCAGGATTTTTCCCGTGTGGTGTAGGTACACCCACGGCGCTGTTAGGGAGGGAGTTCCTGGATTTTGTCATCGTGTGGTGTAGGTACACCCACAGCGCTGTTAGGGAGGGAGTTCCAGGATTTTGTCCCTGTGGTGTAGGTACACCCACGGCGTTGTTAGGGAGTGAGTTCCAGGATTTTGTCCCGTGTGTGGTGTTGGTACACCCACGGCGATGTTAGGGAGGAAGTTCCAGGATTTTGTCCCGAGTGTTGTGTAGGTACACCCACAGCGCTGTTAGGGAGGGAGTTCCAGGATTTTGTCCGTGTGGTGTAGGTACACCCACAGCGCTGTTAGGGAGCGAGTTCCAGGATTTTGTCCCTTTGGTGTAGGTACACCCACGCCGCTGTTAGGGAGGGATTTCCAGGATTTTGTCTATGTGTAGATACACCCACAGCGCTATTAGGGAGGGAGTTCCAGGAATTTGTCCCTGTGGTGTATGTACACCCACGGCGCTGTTAGGGAGGGAGTTCCAGGATTTTGTCCCTGTGTTGTAGGTACACCCACGGCGCTGTTAGGGAGGGAGTTCCAGTATTTTGACCTCGTGTGGTGTTGGTACACCCACGGCGCTGTTAGGGAGGGAGTTCCAGGATTTTGTCCCTGTGGTGTAGGTACACCCACAGCGCTGTAAGGGAGGGAGTTCCAGGATTTTGTCCCTGTGTTGTAGGTACACCCACGGCGCTGTTAGGGAGGGAGTTCCAGGATTTTGGCCGTGTGGTGTAGGTACACCCACGGCGCCGTTAGGGAGGAAGTTCCAGGATTTTGTCCGTGTGGTGTAGGTACACCCACGGTGCTGTTAGGGAGGGAGTTTCAGGCTTTTGTCCCTGTGGTGTAGGTACACCCACGACGCTGTTAGGGAGGGAGTTCCAGGATTTTGTCCCGAGTGTTGTGTAGGTACACCCACGGCGCAGTTAGGGAGGGAGTTCCAGTATTTTGACCCCCTGTGGTGTAGGTACACCCACAGCGCTGTTAGGGAGGGAGTTCCAGGATTTTGTCCCTGTGTTGTAGGTACACCCACGGCGCTGTTAGGGAGGGAGTTCCAGGATTTTGTCCCTGCGTTGTAGGTACTCCCACGGCGCTGTTAGGGAGGGAGTTCCAGTATTTTGACCCCGTGTGGTGTAGGTACACCCACGGCGCTGTTAGGGAGGGAGTTCCATGATTTTGTCCCTGTGGTGTAGGTACACCAACGGCGCTGTTAGGGAGGAAGTTCCAGGATTTTGTCCCGTGTGTAGTGCAGGTACACCCACAGTGCTGTTAGGGAGGGAGTTCCAGGATTTTGTCCGTGTGGTGTAGGTACACCCAGGGCGCTGTTAGGGAGGGAGTTCCAGGATTTTGTCCGTGTGGTGTAGGTACAACCACGGCGCTGTTAGGGAGGGAGTTCCAGGATTTTTCCCGTGTGGTGTAGGTACACCCACGGCGCTGTTAGGGAGGGAGTTCCTGGATTTTGTCATCGTGTGGTGTAGGTACACCCACAGCGCTGTTAGGGAGGGAGTTCCAGGATTTTGTCCCTGTGGTGTAGGTACACCCACGGCGTTGTTAGGGAGTGAGTTCCAGGATTTTGTCCCGTGTGTGGTGTTGGTACACCCACGGCGATGTTAGGGAGGAAGTTCCAGGATTTTGTCCCGAGTGTTGTGTAGGTACACCCACAGCGCTGTTAGGGAGGGAGTTCCAGGATTTTGTCCGTGTGGTGTAGGTACACCCACAGCGCTGTTAGGGAGCGAGTTCCAGGATTTTGTCCCTTTGGTGTAGGTACACCCACGCCGCTGTTAGGGAGGGATTTCCAGGATTTTGTCTCAGTGTAGATACACCCACAGCGCTATTAGGGAGGGAGTTCCAGGAATTTGTCCCTGTGGTGTATGTACACCCACGGCGCTGTTAGGGAGGGAGTTCCAGGATTTTGTCCCTGTGTTGTAGGTACACCCACGGCGCTGTTAGGGAGGGAGTTCCAGTATTTTGTCCCGTTTGTGGTGTAGGTACACCCACAGCGCTGTTAGGGACGGAGTTCCAGGATTTTGTCCCTGTGGTGTAGGTACACCCACGGCGCTGTTAGTGAGTGAGTTCCAGGATTTTGTCCCGTGTGTGGTGTAGGTACACCCACGGCGCTGTTAGGGAGGAAATTCCAGGATTTTGTCCCGTGTGTGGTGTAGGTACACCCACAGCGCTGTTAGGGAGGGAGTTCCAGGATTTTGTCCGTGTGGTGTAGGTACACCCACGGCGCTGTTAGGGAGGGATTCCAGGATTTTGTCCCTGTGGTGTACGAACACCCACGGCGCTGTTAGGGAGGGAGTTCCAGGATTTTGTCCGTGTGGTGTAGGTACACCCACGACGCTGTTAGGGAGGGTGTTCCAGGATTTTGTCCCTGTGGTGTAGGTACACACAGGGCGCAGTTAGAGAGGCAGTTCCAGAACTTGACCCTATGGTGTAGCTACACCCAGTGCGATTTTAGGGAGGGAGTTCCAGGATTTTGTCCGTGTGGTGTAGGTACACCCACGGCGCTGTTAGGGAGGGAGTTCCTGGATTTTGTCCGTGTGGTGTAGGTACACCCACAGCGCTGTTAGGGAGGGAGTTCTAGGATTTTGTCCCGTGTGTGGTGTAGGTACACCCACGGCGCTGCTAGGGAGGGAGTTCCAGGATTTTGTCCGTGTGGTGTAGGTACACTCACAGCGCTGTTAGGGAGGTAGTTCCAGGATTTTGTCCGTGTGGTGTAGGTACACCAACGGCGCTGTTAGGGAGGGAGTTCCAGGATTTTCTCCGTGTGGTGTAGGTACACCCATGGCGTTGTTTGGGAGGGAGTTCCAGGATTTTGTCCCTGTGGTGTAGGTACACCCACGGCGCTGTTAGGGATTGAGTTCCTGGATTTTGTCCCGTGTGTGGTGTAGGTACACCAACGGCGCTGTTAGGGAGGAAGTTCCAGGATTTTGTCCCGTGTGTAGTGCAGGTACACCCACAGTGCTGTTAGGGAGGGAGTTCCAGGATTTTGTCCGTGTGGTGTAGGTACACCCAGGGCGCTGTTAGGGAGGGAGTTCCAGGATTTTGTCCGTGTGGTGTAGGTACAACCACGGCGCTGTTAGGGAGGGAGTTCCAGGATTTTTCCCGTGTGGTGTAGGTACACCCACGGCGCTGTTAGGGAGGGAGTTCCTGGATTTTGTCATCGTGTGGTGTAGGTACACCCACAGCGCTGTTAGGGAGGGAGTTCCAGGATTTTGTCCCTGTGGTGTAGGTACACCCACGGCGTTGTTAGGGAGTGAGTTCCAGGATTTTGTCCCGTGTGTGGTGTTGGTACACCCACGGCGATGTTAGGGAGGAAGTTCCAGGATTTTGTCCCGAGTGTTGTGTAGGTACACCCACAGCGCTGTTAGGGAGGGAGTTCCAGGATTTTGTCCGTGTGGTGTAGGTACACCCACAGCGCTGTTAGGGAGCGAGTTCCAGGATTTTGTCCCTTTGGTGTAGGTACACCCACGCCGCTGTTAGGGAGGGATTTCCAGGATTTTGTCTCTGTGTAGATACACCCACAGCGCTATTAGGGAGGGAGTTCCAGGAATTTGTCCCTGTGGTGTATGTACACCCACGGCGCTGTTAGGGAGGGAGTTCCAGGATTTTGTCCCTGTGTTGTAGGTACACCCACGGCGCTGTTAGGGAGGGAGTTCCAGTATTTTGTCCCGTTTGTGGTGTAGGTACACCCACAGCGCTGTTAGGGACGGAGTTCCAGGATTTTGTCCCTGTGGTGTAGGTACACCCACGGCGCTGTTAGTGAGTGAGTTCCAGGATTTTGTCCCGTGTGTGGTGTAGGTACACCCACGGCGCTGTTAGGGAGGAAATTCCAGGATTTTGTCCCGTGTGTGGTGTAGGTACACCCACAGCGCTGTTAGGGAGGGAGTTCCAGGATTTTGTCCGTGTGGTGTAGGTACACCCACGGCGCTGTTAGGGAGGGATTCCAGGATTTTGTCCCTGTGGTGTACGAACACCCACGGCGCTGTTAGGGAGGGAGTTCCAGGATTTTGTCCGTGTGGTGTAGGTACACCCACGACGCTGTTAGGGAGGGTGTTCCAGGATTTTGTCCCTGTGGTGTAGGTACACACAGGGCGCAGTTAGAGAGGCAGTTCCAGAACTTGACCCTATGGTGTAGCTACACCCAGTGCGATTTTAGGGAGGGAGTTCCAGGATTTTGTCCGTGTGGTGTAGGTACACCCACGGCGCTGTTAGGGAGGGAGTTCCTGGATTTTGTCCGTGTGGTGTAGGTACACCCACAGCGCTGTTAGGGAGGGAGTTCTAGGATTTTGTCCCGTGTGTGGTGTAGGTACACCCACGGCGCTGCTAGGGAGGGAGTTCCAGGATTTTGTCCGTGTGGTGTAGGTACACTCACAGCGCTGTTAGGGAGGTAGTTCCAGGATTTTGTCCCCGTGTGGTGTAGGTACACCCACGGCGCTGTTAGGGAGGGAGTTCCAGGATTTTGTCCGCGTCTGGTGTAGGTACACCCACGGCGCTGTTAGGGAGGGAGTTCCAGGATTTTGTCCGTGTGGTGTAGGTACATCCACGGCGCTGTTAGGGAGGGAGTTCCAGGATTTTGTCCCTGTGGTGTAGGTACACCCACGGCGCTGTTAGGGAGGGAGTTCCAGGATTTTGTCCCGTGTGGTGTAGGTACACCGACGGCGCTGTTAGGGAGGTAGTTCCAGGATTTTGTCCCTGTGGTGTAGGTACACCCACGGCGCTGTTAGGGAGTGAGTTCCTGGATTTTGTCCCGTGTGTGGTGTAGGTACACCCACGGCGCTGTTAGGGAGGAAATTCCAGGATTTTGTCCCGTGTGTAGTGCAGGTACACCCACAGCGCTGTTAGGGAGGGAGTTCCAGGATTTTGTCCGTGTGGTGTAGGTACACCCACGGCGCTGTTAGGGAGGGAGTTCCAGGATTTTGTCCGTGTGGTGTAGGTACAACCACGGCGCTGTTAGGGAGGGAGTTCCAGGATTTTTCCCGTGTGGTGTAGGTACACCCACGGCGCTGTTAGGGAGGGAGTTCCTGGATTTTGTCATCGTGTGGTGTAGGTACACCCACAGCGCTGTTAGGGAGGGAGTTCCAGGATTTTGTCCCTGTGGTGTAGGTACACCCACGGCGTTGTTAGGGAGTGAGTTCCAGGATTTTGTCCCGTGTGTGGTGTTGGTACACCCACGGCGATGTTAGGGAGGAAGTTCCAGGATTTTGTCCCGAGTGTTGTGTAGGTACACCCACAGCGCTGTTAGGGAGGGAGTTCCAGGATTTTGTCCGTGTGGTGTAGGTACACCCACAGCGCTGTTAGGGAGCGAGTTCCAGGATTTTGTCCCTTTGGTGTAGGTACACCCACGCCGCTGTTAGGGAGGGATTTCCAGGATTTTGTCCGTGTGGTGTAGGTACACCCACGGCGCTGTTAGGGAGGAAGTTCCAGGATTTTGTCCGTGTGGTGTAGGTACACCCACGGCGCTGTTAGGGAGGAAGTTCCAGGATTTTGTCCGTGTGGTGTAGATACACCCACAGCGCTATTAGGGAGGGAGTTCCAGGAATTTGTCCCTGTGGTGTATGTACACCCACGGCGCTGTTAGGGAGGGAGTTCCAGGATTTTGTCCCTGTGTTGTAGGTACACCCACGGCGCTGTTAGGGAGGGAGTTCCAGTATTTTGACCTCGTGTGTGGTGTAGGTACACCCACGGCGCTGTTAGGGAGGGAGTTCCAGGATTTTGTCCCTGTGTTGTAGGTACACCCACGGCGCTGTTAGGGAGGAAGTTCCAGGAATTTGGCCGTGTGGTGTAGGTACACCCACGGCGCCGTTAGGGAGGAAGTTCCAGGATTTTGTCCGTGTGGTGTAGGTACACCCACGGCGCTGTTAGGGAGGGAGTTTCAGGCTTTTGTCCCTGTGGTGTAGGTACACCCACGACGCTGTTAGGGAGGGAGTTCCAGGATTTTGTCCCGAGTGTTGTGTAGGTACACCCACGGCGCAGTTAGGGAGGGAGTTCCAGTATTTTGACCCCCTGTGGTGTAGGTACACCCACAGCGCTGTTAGGGAGGGAGTTCCAGGATTTTGTCCCTGTGTTGTAGGTACACCCACGGCGCTGTTAGGGAGGGAGTTCCAGGATTTTGTCCCTGCGTTGTAGGTACTCCCACGGCGCTGTTAGGGAGGGAGTTCCAGTATTTTGACCCCGTGTGGTGTAGGTACACCCACGGCGCTGTTAGGGAGGGAGTTCCATGATTTTGTCCCTGTGGTGTAGGTACACCCACGGCGCAGTTAGGGAGGGAGTTCCAGGATTTTGTCCCTGTGGTGTAGGTACACCCACGGCGCTGTTAGGGTGTGACTTCCTGGATTTTGTCCCGTGTGTGGTGTAGGTACACCCACGGCACTGTTAGGGAAGAAGTTCAAGGATTTTGTCTGTGTTTTGTAGGTACACCCACGGCGCTGTTAGGGAGGGAGTTCCAGGATTTTGTCCCTGCGGTGTAGGTACACCCACAGCGCTGTTAGGGAGGGAGTTCCAGGATTTTGTCTGTGTTTTGTAGGTACACCCACGACGCTGTTAGGGAGGGAGTTCCAGGATTTTGTCCCTGCGGTGTAGGTACACCCACAGCGCTGTTAGGGAGGGAGTTCCAGGATTTTGTCTGTGTTTTGTAGGTACACCCACGACGCTGTTAGGGAGGGAGTTCCAGGATTTTGTCTGTGTTTTGTAGGTACACCCACGACGCTGTTAGGGAGGGAGTTCCAGGATTTTGTCCCTGCGGTGTAGGTACACCTACGGCGCTGTTAGGGAGGGAGTTCCAGGATTTTGTCTGTGTGGTGTAGGTACACCCACGGCGCTGTTAGGGAGGGAGTTCCAGGATTTTGTCCCTGTGGTGTAGGTACACACATGGCGCAGTTAGAGAGGCAGTTCCAGAATTTGACCCTATGGTGTAGGTACACCCAGTGCGATGTTAGGGAGGGAGTTCCAGGATTTTGTCCGTGTGGTGTAGGTACACCCACGGCGCTGTTAGGGAGGGAGTTCCAGGATTTTGTCCGTGTGGTGTAGGTACACCCACAGCGCTGTTAGGGAGGGAGTTCTAGGATTTTGTCCCGTGTGTGGTGTAGGTACACCCACGGCGCTGCTAGGGAGGGAGTTCCAGGATTTTGTCCGTGTGGTGTAGGTACACTCACAGCGCTGTTAGGGAGGTAGTTCCAGGATTTTGTCCCCGTGTGGTGTAGGTACACCCACGGCGCTGTTAGGGAGGGAGTTCCAGGATTTTGTCAGCGTCTGGTGTAGGTACACCCACGGCGCTGTTAGGGAGGGAGTTCCAGGATTTTGTCCGTGTGGTGTATGTACATCCACGGCGCTGTTAGGGAGGGAGTTCCAGGATTTTGTCCCTGTGGTGTAGGTACACCCACGGCGCTGTTAGGGAGGGAGTTCCAGGATTTTGTCCCGTGTGGTGTAGGTACACCGACGGCGCTGTTAGGGAGGGAGTTCCAGGATTTTGTCCGTGTGGTGTAGGTACACCAACGGCGCTGTTAGGGAGGGAGTTCCAGGATTTTCTCCGTGTGGTGTAGGTACACCCACGGCGTTGTTTGGGAGGCAGTTCCAGGATTTTGTCCCTGTGGTGTAGGTACACCCACGGCGCTGTTAGGGAGTGAGTTCCTGGATTTTGTCCCGTGTGTGGTGTAGGTACACCAACGGCGCTGTTAGGGAGGAAGTTCCAGGATTTTGTCCCGTGTGTAGTGCAGGTACACCCACAGCGCTGTTAGGGAGGGAGTTCCAGGATTTTGTCCGTGTGGTGTAGGTACACCCACGGCGCTGTTAGGGAGGGAGTTCCAGGATTTTGTCCGTGTGGTGTAGGTACAACCACGGCGCTGTTAGGGAGGGAGTTCCAGGATTTTTCCCGTGTGGTGTAGGTACACCCACGGCGCTGTTAGGGAGGGAGTTCCTGGATTTTGTCATCGTGTGGTGTAGGTACACCCACAGCGCTGTTAGGGAGGGAGTTCCAGGATTTTGTCCCTGTGGTGTAGGTACACCCACGGCGTTGTTAGGGAGTGAGTTCCAGGATTTTGTCCCGTGTGTGGTGTTGGTACACCCACGGCGATGTTAGGGAGGAAGTTCCAGGATTTTGTCCCGAGTGTTGTGTAGGTACACCCACAGCGCTGTTAGGGAGGGAGTTCCAGGATTTTGTCCGTGTGGTGTAGGTACACCCACAGCGCTGTTAGGGAGCGAGTTCCAGGATTTTGTCCCTTTGGTGTAGGTACACCCACGCCGCTGTTAGGGAGGGATTTCCAGGATTTTGTCTCTGTGTAGATACACCCACAGCGCTATTAGGGAGGGAGTTCCAGGAATTTGTCCCTGTGGTGTATGTACACCCACGGCGCTGTTAGGGAGGGAGTTCCAGGATTTTGTCCCTGTGTTGTAGGTACACCCACGGCGCTGTTAGGGAGGGAGTTCCAGTATTTTGACCTCGTGTGGTGTTGGTACACCCACGGCGCTGTTAGGGAGGGAGTTCCAGGATTTTGTCCCTGTGGTGTAGGTACACCCACAGCGCTGTAAGGGAGGGAGTTCCAGGATTTTGTCCCTGTGTTGTAGGTACACCCACGGCGCTGTTAGGGAGGGAGTTCCAGGATTTTGGCCGTGTGGTGTAGGTACACCCACGGCGCCGTTAGGGAGGAAGTTCCAGGATTTTGTCCGTGTGGTGTAGGTACACCCACGGTGCTGTTAGGGAGGGAGTTTCAGGCTTTTGTCCCGTGTGTAGTGCAGGTACACCCACAGTGCTGTTAGGGATAGAGTTCCAGGATTTTGTCCGTGTGGTGTAGGTACACCCACGGCGCTGTTAGGGAGGGATTCCAGGATTTTGTCCCTGTGGTGTACGAACACCCACGGCGCTGTTAGGGAGGGAGTTCCAGGATTTTGTCCGTGTGGTGTAGGTACACCCACGACGCTGTTAGGGAGGGTGTTCCAGGATTTTGTCCCTGTGGTGTAGGTACACACAGGGCGCAGTTAGAGAGGCAGTTCCAGAACTTGACCCTATGGTGTAGCTACACCCAGTGCGATTTTAGGGAGGGAGTTCCAGGATTTTGTCCGTGTGGTGTAGGTACACCCACGGCGCTGTTAGGGAGGGAGTTCCTGGATTTTGTCCGTGTGGTGTAGGTACACCCACAGCGCTGTTAGGGAGGGAGTTCTAGGATTTTGTCCCGTGTGTGGTGTAGGTACACCCACGGCGCTGCTAGGGAGGGAGTTCCAGGATTTTGTCCGTGTGGTGTAGGTACACTCACAGCGCTGTTAGGGAGGTAGTTCCAGGATTTTGTCCGTGTGGTGTAGGTACACCAACGGCGCTGTTAGGGAGGGAGTTCCAGGATTTTCTCCGTGTGGTGTAGGTACACCCATGGCGTTGTTTGGGAGGGAGTTCCAGGATTTTGTCCCTGTGGTGTAGGTACACCCACGGCGCTGTTAGGGATTGAGTTCCTGGATTTTGTCCCGTGTGTGGTGTAGGTACACCAACGGCGCTGTTAGGGAGGAAGTTCCAGGATTTTGTCCCGTGTGTAGTGCAGGTACACCCACAGTGCTGTTAGGGAGGGAGTTCCAGGATTTTGTCCGTGTGGTGTAGGTACACCCAGGGCGCTGTTAGGGAGGGAGTTCCAGGATTTTGTCCGTGTGGTGTAGGTACAACCACGGCGCTGTTAGGGAGGGAGTTCCAGGATTTTTCCCGTGTGGTGTAGGTACACCCACGGCGCTGTTAGGGAGGGAGTTCCTGGATTTTGTCATCGTGTGGTGTAGGTACACCCACAGCGCTGTTAGGGAGGGAGTTCCAGGATTTTGTCCCTGTGGTGTAGGTACACCCACGGCGTTGTTAGGGAGTGAGTTCCAGGATTTTGTCCCGTGTGTGGTGTTGGTACACCCACGGCGATGTTAGGGAGGAAGTTCCAGGATTTTGTCCCGAGTGTTGTGTAGGTACACCCACAGCGCTGTTAGGGAGGGAGTTCCAGGATTTTGTCCGTGTGGTGTAGGTACACCCACAGCGCTGTTAGGGAGCGAGTTCCAGGATTTTGTCCCTTTGGTGTAGGTACACCCACGCCGCTGTTAGGGAGGGATTTCCAGGATTTTGTCTCTGTGTAGATACACCCACAGCGCTATTAGGGAGGGAGTTCCAGGAATTTGTCCCTGTGGTGTATGTACACCCACGGCGCTGTTAGGGAGGGAGTTCCAGGATTTTGTCCCTGTGTTGTAGGTACACCCACGGCGCTGTTAGGGAGGGAGTTCCAGTATTTTGTCCCGTTTGTGGTGTAGGTACACCCACAGCGCTGTTAGGGACGGAGTTCCAGGATTTTGTCCCTGTGGTGTAGGTACACCCACGGCGCTGTTAGTGAGTGAGTTCCAGGATTTTGTCCCGTGTGTGGTGTAGGTACACCCACGGCGCTGTTAGGGAGGAAATTCCAGGATTTTGTCCCGTGTGTGGTGTAGGTACACCCACAGCGCTGTTAGGGAGGGAGTTCCAGGATTTTGTCCGTGTGGTGTAGGTACACCCACGGCGCTGTTAGGGAGGGATTCCAGGATTTTGTCCCTGTGGTGTACGAACACCCACGGCGCTGTTAGGGAGGGAGTTCCAGGATTTTGTCCGTGTGGTGTAGGTACACCCACGACGCTGTTAGGGAGGGTGTTCCAGGATTTTGTCCCTGTGGTGTAGGTACACACAGGGCGCAGTTAGAGAGGCAGTTCCAGAACTTGACCCTATGGTGTAGCTACACCCAGTGCGATTTTAGGGAGGGAGTTCCAGGATTTTGTCCGTGTGGTGTAGGTACACCCACGGCGCTGTTAGGGAGGGAGTTCCTGGATTTTGTCCGTGTGGTGTAGGTACACCCACAGCGCTGTTAGGGAGGGAGTTCTAGGATTTTGTCCCGTGTGTGGTGTAGGTACACCCACGGCGCTGCTAGGGAGGGAGTTCCAGGATTTTGTCCGTGTGGTGTAGGTACACTCACAGAGCTGTTAGGGAGGTAGTTCCAGGATTTTGTCCCCGTGTGGTGTAGGTACACCCACGGCGCTGTTAGGGAGGGAGTTCCAGGATTTTGTCCGCGTCTGGTGTAGGTACACCCACGGCGCTGTTAGGGAGGGAGTTCCAGGATTTTGTCCGTGTGGTGTAGGTACATCCACGGCGCTGTTAGGGAGGGAGTTCCAGGATTTTGTCCCTGTGGTGTAGGTACACCCACGGCGCTGTTAGGGAGGGAGTTCCAGGATTTTGTCCCGTGTGGTGTAGGTACACCGACGGCGCTGTTAGGGAGGTAGTTCCAGGATTTTGTCCGTGTGGTGTAGGTACACCAACGGCGCTGTTAGGGAAGGAGTTCCAGGATTTTCTCCGTGTGGTGTAGGTACACCCACGGCGTTGTTTGGGAGGGAGTTCCAGGATTTTGTCCCTGTGGTGTAGGTACACCCACGGCGCTGTTAGGGAGGAAGTTCCAGGATTTTGTCCCGTGTGTAGTGCAGGTACACCCACAGCGCTGTTAGGGAGGGAGTTCCAGGATTTTGTCCGTGTGGTGTAGGTACACCCACGGCGCTGTTAGGGAGGGAGTTCCAGGATTTTGTCCGTGTGGTGTAGGTACAACCACGGCGCTGTTAGGGAGGGAGTTCCAGGATTTTTCCCGTGTGGTGTAGGTACACCCACGGCGCTGTTAGGGAGGGAGTTCCTGGATTTTGTCATCGTGTGGTGTAGGTACACCCACAGCGCTGTTAGGGAGGGAGTTCCAGGATTTTGTCCCTGTGGTGTAGGTACACCCACGGCGTTGTTAGGGAGTGAGTTCCAGGATTTTGTCCCGTGTGTGGTGTTGGTACACCCACGGCGATGTTAGGGAGGAAGTTCCAGGATTTTGTCCCGAGTGTTGTGTAGGTACACCCACAGCGCTGTTAGGGAGGGAGTTCCAGGATTTTGTCCGTGTGGTGTAGGTACACCCACAGCGCTGTTAGGGAGTGAGTTCCAGGATTTTGTCCCTTTGGTGTAGGTACACCCACGCCGCTGTTAGGGAGGGATTTCCAGGATTTTGTCCGTGTGGTGTAGGTACACCCACGGCGCTGTTAGGGAGGAAGTTCCAGGATTTTGTCCGTGTGGTGTAGGTACACCCACGGCGCTGTTAGGGAGGAAGTTCCAGGATTTTGTCCGTGTGGTGTAGATACACCCACAGCGCTATTAGGGAGGGAGTTCCAGGTATTTGTCCCTGTGGTGTATGTACACCCACGGCGCTGTTAGGGAGGGAGTTCCAGGATTTTGTCCCTGTGTTGTAGGTACACCCACGGCGCTGTTAGGGAGGGAGTTCCAGTATTTTGACCTCGTGTGTGGTGTAGGTACACCCACGGCGCTGTTAGGGAGGGAGTTCCAGGATTTTGTCCCTGTGTTGTAGGTACACCCACGGCGCTGTTAGGGAGGAAGTTCCAGGAATTTGGCCGTGTGGTGTAGGTACACCCACGGCGCCGTTAGGGAGGAAGTTCCAGGATTTTGTCCGTGTGGTGTAGGTACACCCACGGTGCTGTTAGGGAGGGAGTTTCAGGCTTTTGTCCCTGTGGTGTAGGTACACCCACGACGCTGTTAGGGAGGGAGTTCCAGGATTTTGTCCCGAGTGTTGTGTAGGTACACCCACGGCGCAGTTAGGGAGGGAGTTCCAGTATTTTGACCCCCTGTGGTGTAGGTACACCCACAGCGCTGTTAGGGAGGGAGTTCCAGGATTTTGTCCCTGTGTTGTAGGTACACCCACGGCGCTGTTAGGGAGGGAGTTCCAGGATTTTGTCCCTGCGTTGTAGGTACTCCCACGGCGCTGTTAGGGAGGGAGTTCCAGTATTTTGACCCCGTGTGGTGTAGGTACACCCACGGCGCTGTTAGGGAGGGAGTTCCATGATTTTGTCCCTGTGGTGTAGGTACACCCACGGCGCTGTTAGGGAGGGAGTTCCAGGATTTTGTCCCTCTGGTGTAGGTACACCCATGGCGCAGTTAGGGAGGGAGTTCCAGGATTTTGTCCCTGTGGTGTAGGTACACCCACGGCGCTGTTAGGGTGTGACTTCCTGGATTTTGTCCCGTGTGTGGTGTAGGTACACCCACGGCACTGTTAGGGAAGAAGTTCAAGGATTTTGTCTGTGTTTTGTAGGTACACCCACGGCGCTGTTAGGGAGGGAGTTCCAGGATTTTGTCCCTGCGGTGTAGGTACACCCACGGCGCGGTTAGGGAGGGAGTTCCAGGATTTTGTCTGTGTTTTGTAGGTACACCCACGACGCTGTTAGGGAGGGAGTTCCAGGATTTTGTCCCTGCGGTGTAGGTACACCTACGGCGCTGTTAGGGAGGGAGTTCCAGGATTTTGTCCCTGCGGTGTAGGTACACCCACGGCGCGGTTAGGGAGGGAGTTCCAGGATTTTGTCTGTGTTTTGTAGGTACACCCACGACGCTGTTAGGGAGGGAGTTCCAGGATTTTGTCCCTGCGGTGTAGGTACACCCACGGCGCTGTTAGGGAGGGAGTTCCAGGATTTTGTCCCTGTGGTGTAGGTACACACATGGCGCAGTTAGAGAGGCAGTTCCAGAATTTGACCCTATGGTGTAGGTACACCCAGTGCGATGTTAGGGAGGGAGTTCCAGGATTTTGTCCGTGTGGTGTAGGTACACCCACGGCGCTGTTAGGGAGGGAGTTCCAGGATTTTGTCCGTGTGGTGTAGGTACACCCACAGCGCTGTTAGGGAGGGAGTTCTAGGATTTTGTCCCGTGTGTGGTGTAGGTACACCCACGGCGCTGCTAGGGAGGGAGTTCCAGGATTTTGTCCGTGTGGTGTAGGTACACTCACAGCGCTGTTAGGGAGGTAGTTCCAGGATTTTGTCCCCGTGTGGTGTAGGTACACCCACGGCGCTGTTAGGGAGGGAGTTCCAGGATTTTGTCCGCGTCTGGTGTAGGTACACCCACGGCGCTGTTAGGGAGGGAGTTCCAGGATTTTGTCCGTGTGGTGTATGTACATCCACGGCGCTGTTAGGGAGGGAGTTCCAGGATTTTGTCCCTGTGGTGTAGGTACACCCACGGCGCTGTTAGGGAGGGAGTTCCAGGATTTTGTCCCGTGTGGTGTAGGTACACCGACGGCGCTGTTAGGGAGGGAGTTCCAGGATTTTGTCCGTGTGGTGTAGGTACACCAACGGCGCTGTTAGGGAGGGAGTTCCAGGATTTTCTCCGTGTGGTGTAGGTACACCCACGGCGTTGTTTGGGAGGGAGTTCCAGGATTTTGTCCCTGTGGTGTAGGTACACCCACGGCGCTGTTAGGGAGTGAGTTCCTGGATTTTGTCCCGTGTGTGGTGTAGGTACACCAACGGCGCTGTTAGGGAGGAAGTTCCAGGATTTTGTCCCGTGTGTAGTGCAGGTACACCCACAGCGCTGTTAGGGAGGGAGTTCCAGGATTTTGTCCCTGTGGTGTAGGTACACCCACGGCGTTGTTAGGGAGTGAGTTCCAGGATTTTGTCCCGTGTGTGGTGTTGGTACACCTACGGCGATGTTAGGGAGGAAGTTCCAGGATTTTGTCCCGAGTGTTGTGTAGGTACACCCACAGCGCTGTTAGGGAGGGAGTTCCAGGATTTTGTCCGTGTGGTGTAGGTACACCCACAGCGCTGTTAGGGAGGGAGTTCCAGGATTTTGTCCCTGTGTTGTAGGTACACCCACGGCGCTGTTAGGGAGGGAGTTCCAGGATTTTGGCCGTGTGGTGTAGGTACACCCACGGCGCCGTTAGGGAGGAAGTTCCAGGATTTTGTCCGTGTGGTGTAGGTACACCCACGGTGCTGTTAGGGAGGGAGTTTCAGGCTTTTGTCCCTGTGGTGTAGGTACACCCACGACGCTGTTAGGGAGGGAGTTCCAGGATTTTGACCCCGTGTGGTGTAGGTACACCCACGGCGCTGTTAGGGAGGGAGTTCCATGATTTTGTCCCTGTGGTGTAGGTACACCCACGGCGCTGTTAGGGAGGGAGTTCCATGATTTTGTCCCTGTGGTGTAGGTACACCCACGGCGCTGTTAGGGAGGGAGTTCCATGATTTTGTCCCTGTGGTGTAGGTACACCCACAGCGCTGTTAGGGAGGGAGTTCCAGGATTTTGTCCCTGCGTTGTAGGTACTCCCACGGCGCTGTTAGGGAGGGAGTTCCAGGATTTTGTCCCCGTGTGGTGTAGGTACACCCACGACGCTTTTAGGGAGGGAGTTCCAGGATTTTGTCCGTGTGGTGTAGGTACACCGACGGCGCTGTTAGGGAGGGAGTTCCAGGATTTTGTCCCGTGTGGTGTAGGTACACCCACGGCGCTGTTAGGGAGGGAGTTCCAGGATTTCGTCCCGTTTGTGGTGTAGGTACAGCCACAGCGCTGTTAGGGAGGGAGTTCCAGGATTTTGTCCCTGTGGTGTAGGTGCACCCACGGCGCAGTTAGGGAGGGAGTTCCAGGATTTTGTCCCTGTGGTGTAGGTACACCCACGGCGCTGTTAGGGTGTGACTTCCTGGATTTTGTCCCGTGTGTGGTGTAGGTACACCCACGGCACTGTTAGGGAAGAAGTTCAAGGATTTTGTCTGTGTTTTGTAGGTACACCCACGGCGCTGTTAGGGAGGGAGTTCCAGGATTTTGTCCCTGCGGTGTAGGTACACCCACGGCGCGGTTAGGGAGGGAGTTCCAGGATTTTGTCTGTGTTTTGTAGGTACACCCACGACGCTGTTAGGGAGGGAGTTCCAGGATTTTGTCCCTGCGGTGTAGGTACACCTACGGCGCTGTTAGGGAGGGAGTTCCAGGATTTTGCCCGTGTGGTGTAGGTACTCCCACGGCGCTGTTAGGGAGGGAGTTCCAGGATTTTGTCCCCGTGTGGTGTAGGTACACCCATGGCGCTGTTAGGGAGGGAGTTCCAGGATTTTGTCCGTGTGGTGTAGGTACACCCACGGCGCTGTCGGGGAGGGAGTTCCAGGATATTGTCCCTGTGGTGTAGGTACACTCACGGCGCTGTTAGGGAGTGAGTTCCTGGATTTTGTCCCGTGTGTGGTGTTGGTACACCCACGGCGCTGTTAGGGAGGAAGTTCCAGGATTTTGTCCCGAGTGTTGTGTAGGCACACCCACAGCGCTGTTAGGGAGGGAGTTCCAGGATTTTGTCCGATTGGTGTAGGTACACCCACAGCGCTGTTAGGGTGCGAGTTCCAGGATTTTGTCCCTTTGGTGTAGGTACACCCACGCCGCTGTTAGGGAGGGATTTCCAGGATTTTGTCACTGTGTAGATACACCCACAGCGCTATTAGGGAGGGAGTTCCAGGAATTTGTCCGTGTGGTGTATGTACACCCACGGCGCTGTTAGGGAGGGAGTTCCAGTATTTTGACCCCGTGTGGTGTCGGTACACCGACGGCGCTGTTAGGGAGGGAGTTCCAGGATTTTGTCCCTGTGTTGTAGGTACACCCACGGCGCTGTTAGGGAGGGAGTTCCAGTATTTTGACCCCGTGTGGTGTAGGTACACCCACGGCGCTGTTAGGGAGGGAGTTCCAGGATTTTGTCCCTGTGGTGTAGGTACACCCACGGCGCTGTTAGGGAGTGAGTTCGAGGATTTTGTCCCGTGTGTGCTGTAGGTACACCCACAGCGCTGTTAGGGAGGAAGTTCCAGGATTTTGTCCCGTGTGTGGTGTAGGTACACCCACAGCGCTGTTAGGGAGGGACTTCCAGGATTTTGTCCGTGTGGTGTAGGTACACCCACGGCGCTGTTAGGGAGAGCGTTCCAGGATTTTGTCCGTGTGGTGTAGGTACACCCACGGCGCCGTTAGGGAGGGAGTTCCAGGATTTTGTCCGTGTGGTATAGGTACACCCACGGCGCTGTTAGGGAGGGAGTTTCAGGCTTTTGTCCCTGTGGTGTAGGTACACCCACGGCGCTGTTAGCGAGGGAGTTCCAGGATTTTGTCCCTGTGGTGTAGGTACACCCACAGCGCTGTTAGGGAGGGAGTTCCAGGATTTTGTCCGTGTGGTGTAGGTACACCCACGGCGCTGTTAGGGAGGGAGTTGTAGGATTTTGTCTGTGTGGTGTAGGTACACCCACGGCGCTGTTAGGGAGGGAGTTCCAGGATTTTGTCCGTGTGGTGTAGGTACACCCACGGCGCTGTTAGGGGAGAGTTCCAGGATTTTGTCCCTGTGGTGTAGGTACACCCACGGCGCTGTTACTGAGTGAGTTCCTGGATTTTGTCCCGTGTGTGGTGTAGGTACACCCACAGCGCTGTTAGGGAGGAAGTTCCAGGATTTTGTCCCGTGTGTGGTGTAGGTACACCCACAGCGCTGTTAGGGAGGGAGTTCCAGGATTTTGTCCCCGTCTGGTGTAGGTACACCCACGACGCTGTTAAGGAGAGCGTTCCAGGATTTTGTCCGTGTGGTGTAGGTACACCCACGGCGCCGTTAGGGAGGGAGTTCCAGGATTTTGTCCGTGTGGTGTAGGTA